>NC_092367.1:8420509-8454911 GCF_030848805.1 Temnothorax longispinosus | reverse complement strand
ATATACGACCTAAGGACATGAAGATATGTATGACTATAATAACATCAAATAAATGTATATTGAGCTCAATCAATGACATCGACCAATTAATCCAATGGGGCAACATTCTGCAAATATTGGAATTAGAATACTTCTATTCACATACATACACACCACACACACACACACACACATACACGTCTTTCCTTTACCTTGAAGACTTTTATTCTTATAGAAAAAAAAAAAAATTATACTAATTTTTTAATAGAAACCAAATAAAGACAGTTTTTATGAGCATTCGTAATTTACGCTTTGTATACAAAAAATCTCGATAGAAGAGAAATCGGTAAGCTGCGACGCTCAAGACACACACATACACTACCTAAAATCTGACTTATTGTTAGTAAAAATCGTTTTCTACTATTTTCCTGATGCTTTTGGTAAAATATAATGGCCATGATAACACAAGCTATTAAAAAGAGCGCACCAACTATCAGTAGGAAAAGTTTTATTATTCCACTCATACTAGATTGCTTCGGATCTTCTATACGTTTCTTGTGGTGCGTCATAGAGCTACTGATGGCACAATTTGTGATCTGTCTTCTTGATCCTTAGGATCATCTGGGTAAGTCTAATTCAAACAAACGAATGATAATATATTCATGATTGTCAGACAGATCACCGTGGTAGCAGAAATTCCAATGTAATATCCTGTGGAAGCTTAACTTGATTCACTTGAAAGCATTGCTTCCATGCTGCTTTGTGGCGTATCCGTGGAAAAACAGTTAGCTCTCTTTCGTATCTTATAGCTAAATGTGTATCATGTTCTAAGTTTCTCAACTTTGCTTCACAACCTGCGAGTTGCGTATGAGTGCCGTCGCGATCGTGATCGTAATGCAGAGATCTATTGTTGACCATTGCTGAGATGTAAGGATGCTGATGATTATATTGGCCATTATGATTGCTGTATGTGTCAAGTATCACTGCTAATTGTAATTGTGTGTGTGTGTGTGAAAAAAAAATAAAGGTAGTTAATATAATGTTTTTTATTTAAGGCCTAACTGTGACCTCACAGTTCCGATTTTAGCTTTAAGATATTTGTTATCTTTGAAGCTCGAGCGAGACGATTCTCCTTCAATAGAGTGCTCTTCAGTTCCACTTCCTCTTCATTCATACGAAAACTGAAAAGCTCTGAAAGAGAAAAAATGACGTTATACATCTAAAATAAAAAAAATCTTAAAATATGTATGTTATATGGCATATGCTGAACCGACACAAAAAATTTAGAACCAGTTTTAAAGCAATAAATCAATATAATTAAGAGTATAAAACTATATTATTTTTTACAAGACTCATGGAAATTTGGTTAATTATGATATATGATGAGAAACATTGTAGTAACTAACGTTTTATGCAGGCTCTTTTCTCTGGTGTACAAGCTGGTCTTGGCTCCTCTTCGTTTTCTGCTCCATCTTCTCCCTTCTTGCGTGAACGTGCTCCAGTTACTGATCGAAGAGCCAGTTTTTCACGCTCCCAAAGAACATCAGCCAAGTTCTTTGT
The DNA here is from genome assembly GCF_030848805.1 of Temnothorax longispinosus. Taxonomy (NCBI): domain Eukaryota; kingdom Metazoa; phylum Arthropoda; class Insecta; order Hymenoptera; family Formicidae; genus Temnothorax; species Temnothorax longispinosus. The sequence continues at coordinate 8,453,372 of NC_092367.1, read as the reverse complement.
AAATTGAGAATCCCCTAGTTCACCAAACTTAGCTGTCTTCTTTGCGATCTCGTACTGTTTTTTTGTCAACATACAGTCCTTAAAATAAAAGAAAAAATGTAAAAGCAGAACAAAAATACATATTGAGTAACCGGGCTCAAGTTACTCTACCAAAAGCTGCGCGTGGTCGTTCTCTCCGTGAACGCGGTATAGAACCACTTACATTTGGATATGATGGTGTTTCTGGTGTTTCTTGAAAAGTCGAAGCCGGAGGAACAATGATCACAGGTGTTTCATGACTAATATTTATAGCGCTCTCTTCTATATTGACAGAACTCTAAAAATAATAAAATTATAAACCAAGCTATTAATATTTTTCTTAACTCAAATTATGCAATACAAATTGTTCAATTACTTAATAAAATACTTTAAGAAGTCATACCATTGATGCCAGTGGTTGGGTTTTCTGAACACTAGTATGGATTGAGATTGTTGATGAGTTTTGCTCTGGAGATGTTTCAAGAACCTAATAAATAAGAAAAAATATGTACTCTTAATTTGTTATCAAATTAAATACATTAATATTGCTTACACAAAAATTAAAAAGAAATAATACTTCTTCACATAAAATAAATGATTGTGCTGTTTTTTCATTACTATTCATCACTGCCTGTTCAATATTCAAATATGGATCTTCCTTGATAGGTGATAAAACAGGAGTAGGAGTTTGATTTTCAATAAGTGTAGGCATTACTGTTTTATTTGGATTGGTGGTGGTAACTAATTTTCTTTGCAACTCATAATTCAAGGATCTCAAAGTTTGTACTTCTTCTTCTAAAACTTCATGACTGTTTTCCAATTTTTGAGTTTTTCTAAAGCGTTCTCTTTACTATCAGTTTCCTTTTGAAGTTTGATTTTAAGTTCGTCCACTTCCTGATTCAAAGCTTTCATTTTTTTCTCTTGATTTTCATATTGAAGTTTATATCTTGTGTTTCTTTTTTCTGCGATTTTTTTGTACTCGAAGATGCATCCTTATCACCATTGAAAGAGCTCAGTTCTTGGCTATCTCCAATCAACACAGAAATATTTCTCTTTCTAGAATTACTCATCATCTTTTCCTTTGAAGTTATATTCTATAATACAAATCATGAAAGTTAATCATTAAAACAGAATAAATCACTTTTACTTTGCCAGTCAAATAATAAACAACAATGGAAATATTAATAATCGAGTCTACTGGCCATTATAATCGCCAAGACGACAATACGACCACGATTTGGTTCGATTATCGTCAAGACGCTTTTTTTTTTTTTAACCAATATAAATTGATGTAATTTTGATACTTATATAAGCATCTCATTTAAATAATGAAATTTATTGCGAAAAATATTAATCATTAACTTTGCTAAAGTTCAATGCAAGAGATTTTGTATGTTTGCACTACCAAGAAACACCCATACTTTAATGCCTATAAATAAACTATATCTGTAAGTAAAAAATTCGAAGAAATAACATTCGGCAATATGTTATGCTGTTTATTATTGTGCTCTTATATTATATTTTACTTTCACATACTGTATTTTAAAAAATCTTGAAAAGCAAAAAAAATCAGTTGGATATGGCATAACTTACTTTCTCGACTTGTGCGTAGCTATCTAACTTTGGTTTTAATGGAAAAGACACCCTCTTTTCAATTAGGGATTTTCTAATTCTTCGACAGTTTCTGATGAGCATAAAGTAAACCGGTAAGTTACAAAAGAAAAGTTAAAATTAGCTTGCACGAATAATGATATATAAGGAAACTTACCAGCAAATTGTAGCAGTACTGCCCGATAATACCCTGGAATGGGTTTTTTACTATTCCTTTTTTTAATATTATCTACGTGTAAAATTTTCCCTTCTTTCTTGAGTTGCTTTTCTGGAGTATCGGCGTCCTCTTTGGACCAGAACACCTGGTACTCTTTATTTTTTCCAATTTAATAGTTTCAAAATTTTCAAAAAATTTCAAAGGTCTCATCATTTCTGACTTGTCAGTCACAAACTTAACCCAGCACCACATTGTCAACTTAATCCACAAATAGTACAAAAAAATAATAAGTATGACAATGCGATATCAGATTAGTGGCTGTTTCAAACACAACTCACTTTGTTGCCAACACGTTATCTTGACACGTTATGCTAGAAACGAGATATAAATATGTAAATATATATAAAATATACAAGTATATATTTTATAGAAGTCCAAAAAATCACCGTATATTTCTGTAATATCAGATTTCTTAGAACATTTTAAAACAAAAATCCTAATATTAAAATGTCAAGGTTAAAAATGTTTTTTAATGAGAAGCGATCATATTTTACGAATAACATAGTCGTTTCCTATTTAAAAATTATTGTAACCTCAAAATTTTTATAATAAGACTTTTGTCTTAAAATTTATTTTAAGGAATCTACAGAATACTGTGGTACTGTATAAATGTGTAAATATATGAAAATAAATATTAATATAAATCTATATTTTATAATGAGCACATATACATTGATTGTATATTGTATTTTGATGTGTGTAAATCGTGCGTGAATCGAAGTTAATCTTTATTTATCAAAAGACATATCGACCATGCAGTTAATTATATAACGCTAAGGGCCGGTCTCACAGTCTCCGATTAACGTGATTCTCCGATTAAACTCACTCTGCATCTCTTTCTAACTATCCCCCTAGAAAGAGACGAAGAGTGAGTTTAATCAGAGAATCACGTTAATCGGAGACTGTGAGACCGGCCCTATGGCACAAAAAATGTTCACATCTCGATCTGTTTGAAGTTCTTAATTTGAGACACACATCTTGGTTTGTCACAAAAGTAAAGACGATATGTTTACTTGATTTAATGCAGCGTTGTCCAAGAGTGGCACACGATGATAGTTTCGTTATTAGTACCGCAATCCTATGTAGGCAATTGATTATCGAACTCTCTTCTCGCTTGTTTCATCGCGCGGTTGATTTAAGGCTCCTCGACACAGCGATACCAACGGGTACACACGGGTATACTCCCTTCTCCTTCTAACTCGCTGAGATAGAAAGAGAAGGGAGTATACTCGTGTGCACTCGGGCACACTCGGGTGACGTTTCCGACCGCAGCCCAATTTCGAGCCTCTGCGCACGCTCCCTGCGCATGTAAAAAAGCGTATACATACGTATGTGTGGCGCGCTCGTCTGTCGACACTCGTCGATAATTAAGACGAACGCAGCCTAAAAGTCAAGACGAACACAGCCTTAATTTGACACTTTCTACGGTCGTGATTCATTTTCATAAAAAAATTTAGGATCATAAATATCGCAATCAAGATTTGTTCTTTGAGATGGAGAACGATCATTCTCTGCCAAAAAAACGATATAGAGGATATTTAACCTCATTAAATCCCGTACTTCCGAGATCTACAAGACTCAGATTGGAGCAACAAGAACAGAACAGACAGAATTTTCAAGAAGTTGCAAATAATATTCAACCACAAGAAGATCGCCAGTACATATTAAGTGCTGGTTGTGAACAGGTTAGTTAAAATCAATGTTTTAACAAGAAAATTTTTAACCATTATTTTTTGTTAAAATAAAAATCTTAACAAAAAAGTTATTTGTAAAAATATACATTTTTTTTAATTATTGTATATTTTCTGAAAAGAAGATTATTTTCTTAAATTATAACTTCACTATTACTTAAGATAATTGATTATTTTCAGAATTGTAACCAGCACGATGAAAGAGAGCATGATGGGGACGAATCAGATGGAATGGAAGATGGACATATTTCTTCTGTGCATGAGCAACCTCAAGAAGTATTTTTAACAAATGAAATGAACAAAGATGTATCTGATTCTGACAATGATCTTCAAGTAAGTGGAAAATCAAGGTTTAGTGATGTAATCTTAACTGATAAAGTGTGTACATCCCACACAGCAATGTAATATTGCAGCAAAATAGCTGTAATAGTACATAATACAAATATTGTTGAATTATTACATTTAAATATAATTAGCGTTATTCCATATCAGTAATATTACTGTTATTATTAATTAATATAATAGTAATATTACAATGCAATATCTCAAAAATATTTTTGTAATATTTCAATCTCATTGTAATATTACCGTAATATTATGCTATGTTAAACGTCAATCTTTTGTACTATTTGAAATTCCTTTGTTATATATAACACATTTTTATCTCTTGTGTTTATGTTTGTAAGGAATCTTCAAGCTATCCTATTTCATCTGCTGAGTCAAGTGTGGATGACAGCAATTCATCTGCTGAGTCAAGTGTGGATGACAGCAATTCGGATGAGGAGTATAATGGTTCCAATTTACAACAGAATCCAGACCTTCAAAGGAAATTTAAAGATGGTTTTGCAACAACAAAATTTGAATGTATGCTCATGATTCTTACTTTCTCACTTCGACATAGCCTTTCAACTGTAGCAATGCAAGATTTATGTAAGCTTATAAACTGTCTCTTTGAAGAAGATGTGATTCCTACTAGTGAATATTGGTTCAAGAAAACTTTTGGAAGTAACCTTCCATACAGAGTGCACCTTTATTGCTCTGATTGTGAGGCGTATATTGGTGACATAAAGCAGCTAGGAAATGAGATTAGGGTTTGCCCTTGTCCAGTATGTTCGAAGATGTGCACTGTTTTTAACTTAAATAATGGATCTTTTTTTATAACTCTTTCACTTCGTTCACAAATTGTGGACCTGCTAGAAACAACACCAGATATCATAGAATTATTAAACTATCGCTGAAATAGGGAGTCTGGGGAAAAAATTACAGATATTTATGACAGTGAAAAATACAAGGAACTTTGCAAAAATGACAACTTTCTTTCTAGTCCATTCAATCTAAGTTGTTGTATTTCGACAGACGGTATTTCTATTTATAACAGTACAAAGAACACAAACTGGCCAATAATAATGCGTTTAAATGAGCTACCACCTCAATATAGGTTTAATCAAAATAATTTTATTCTTGGGGGATTATGGTTTGGAAAAAAAGACCCGAACATGCTGGCATTTCTTAGTCCATTTTTGAAAGAACTAAATCAATTATACAAATCAGGTTTTCATTGGAAAGCACCAAATGGAGAAAAAATTCACAGCAAATTAATTGTTTTTAATTGTATTGTAGATTCTGTTGCTAAGCCTTTGATTCAGTGCATCAAACAATTTAATGGCTATTGGGGTTGTGGATATTGTTACCATCCAGGGTGCGTTTTAGATGAAGGAAATAATCATGCAAAGTATGTTATGACTAATAATGATTTGACGCTCATGAATGACCTTAGCTTTGAGTACACGGTTGACCAAAAAGATAAAAATGGTCAGCATAAATTGTTTCATGTAAAAGACCGTTCAAATGAAGAAATGCGTTCTGACATGAAAAGAGCTGAAAATTTAAAGGAAGATAACCCTAAAATTGACATCAAAGGAGTTAAGGGACTGAGTAGCTTATTTCTTTTGACATATTTTGACATAGTATTTGGTTTTGGGATTGATTGGTTACATGCTGTTTGCTTAGGTGTTGTAAAGTCAGTTGCAAACTTATGGTTTGATTCCACATCGAAAGGTGCACCTTACTATTTGTCAAAAGCAAAAAGACAACTTGTAAATAATAATCTGTCAAAATTAAAGTTGCCTGCTAAATTGAGGAGACGGGACTTAAATATTGAAGACAGATGTCATTGGAAAGGTAATGAATGGCGAACATGGCTGTTATTTTGCAGTTTGCCAGTTTTAAAGGGTATTCTCCCACCTTTGTATTTAAAACATCATTGCATATTAGTAAGCGTTCTTTTTACCTTTCTAAAGGATAGTATTGAGCCTGAAGAATTAGATGAGGCAACATGGATGTGTAGTCAGTATGTCACAGAGTTTCAAGTTTTATATGGAAAGAAGAATATGCATTATAATATTCACCTCCTTCTTCACATTGGTAAATGTGTGAAATTAATGGGACCTTTGTGGACTAATTCTCTCTTTTGCTTTGAATCATTTAATGGTTCTCTAGCACGTTTGGTAAAAGGAACAAGAGGAGTAATGAGTCAAATTTCACACAAGTATTCTAGATTTAAAAATATACCAAGATCTATACATGTATATGGTGCTCGCGAAAGTGTTATTTCATTTTGTTCATATTTGCTTACATACAGAATTGTAACAATTGCATCAAAAGTGAATGGTGTGACACTTTTAAATAAACCCATATCAATTATATTAACAGAGGAAGAAAATAATGCATTCTTTGAAGCTGGAATTGAAGTGACAAATCTGACTTATGAGCGCATGATAAAAGATGGGACAAAGTTCCATGCAAGTTGTTACCGTAGGAAAGGAGTGAAGTCTGACGATACAACAGTCATACTGACAAGCGGTGCTTATGGGATAATTAAAAGAATAATACTTATAGGAGAACAGGTATTTGTTCTTATACATTTCATAAATATAGAAAATAATGAATTTCTCGTAAGACATATTTGTGGAGCTAAAAGTCCACATATTAAAACTTGTTCACCAATAGTTTATGGACGTCATAGTTTAGAAAACGTCAATACGGTTTACAAAAAAGCCATATTTATTAACACAGAAGAGGCAGATTACGTGACAGAATTCCCAAATGTGTTTGAGACAGACTGAGGGCGGGTTATTATAAACAGTGTTATTATATATAAACAACCAACTATTTTATATATTAAATATATTTTATTCGCATAATTATAATAATTTCTATTGTTCGTAAATTATGTACAAATTATGTTTTGTAGATGATTAAATAAAACCGATAACGACATTGTTGTCGTACATATATATCTTATGAAAAACAACAAAGTTTCTGCATATATGCCTCTCTTTCTTTGCGCCATATAAATTCATTTATTAGTGGTTTTAACGATAACAAACTTCAATGATAGTCGACATGAAATTTTTTATAGACTTTAATATCTCCGATATCGTTGCTAATAATGATTCAAAACATATATCTTTCCATGTCCTTAGAACATAGGGACAGATGGATCTATGAATACGTAGGTCAGAAGGGCATGTCCTATGGTGTGTCAAAAATATAAAGGACATATATCTTTGCTCATGAAGGTCAGAAAGGGCAAGTATTCTGAAACAGGATATCATCTAGGACATGTGCCCTTCCTAGGAAAGCTAATAAGGACAGATGTCCTTAGATAGAACAGCAGTCAGCTATCTAAGGACACTTGCCCTTTCTGGCCTTCATCAGTAAAGATACATGTCCTTTATACCCTTGACACCATAGGCCATGTGTCCTCCTGACCCACGTATCCATAAGACATCTGTCCCTATGTTCTAAGGACATCGAAGGACATCTAGGACATGTTTTGGACCAGGGAGGTCACGCGTGTTTTCGGTGAATACGTCCAATAACGCTCGGAGGGATTCGGCGGAATCCGCAACCAACAGCTTGGCGTGTACGAACGACCGCCAGTACTGCGTGGCCAACTTACGTTCGTTCTGATAGCGCTCTCAAAGCGCATCGTACGCGATCACGTAATTTTCCGCGGTCAAAGGCAGATTTTTAAGGACCCCAAGAGCCTTGCCCGATAACGAGGCCAACAAATATTGAAACTTCTCGATGGCGGAGACGCTAAGATTCGCGTGAATCGCTGTGTCGAATAAAGCGATGAAGGACGGCCATAGGGCAAGATCACCCGAGAACTGTGGGAGGGAAATCTTCGGTAATTTGATCGCGGAGTAATGCACGAACGGCGCACCCCGCGAAGACGCATCGGTCCCCCGCGCGGGACAGAAGCTTTCATACCGCCCTATCACGGCAAAACGCATTTTGTCAAACTCGTCACGTATCGCGTCTTTGATGGCGAATTCTTTATCAGTAGCATCCTGTATTACTTGGAGGTGAGCCTTCTCGAAATCCGAAACTAATTGGGCTACTTTTGGATAACGAACGATAAAGGTTGGCCTCATATATAGCCACGTTGTCTACCGCGAGCATCGAATATTGATGTATCTCTCGCATGCGTCGAACACACAGTTTGCGTCGCGATTTGCATCCTTTCGACATGTTGAAAGATCGGAACAGGCGAAAGTAATATTTAGACACGCGGGTACGTATGCGAGCCAAATGACAACACGATAGCCTCGGTTAGGAAGGTCGAGAGCAGTCAGGTGATGGCAGCCAGTAATAAGGAACGTGGTTGTACACGTGCACAAATATACGCAAACTAACGATAATTTCACTTGCCTCAACTCGAAATTCCGAGGCAAAACAACCAAAAGGGGCGAAAACACCCCGCCGCTCGCCAAGGTCGAGGGGGGGGGGCGGACGACTTGAGTTCGAACAAACAATCGATGGCGATGGAACATACTCGAATATTCGATCGTCTTTAGCAATGTTAATTTTCACGACAAAGTCTGCAACGATTATGCAGAATTTTAGAATAATGGCGCGCGCGCCAACGAATCTACGATTATCAGCGGATGTCTCTAGCTGTCTCGACGTGCCGATGCGACGAACGGACGAGAGAGATCACGCGGGGCGAAGCGTGCACGCGCCGCTTATTCCGAATTAATAAGTGCTGCAACGATTATGCAGCGATTAGCAAGGGGGCTCGAGATGATGGCGTGCGCGCAAGCAAAACGACAATTACGCGGATATCTTCGTCGCGACGTGCCGAGTGCGACGAAGGACGAGAGATATCACGGGTGCACGTGCATGCGCCGATTATTCGATACAATATATCTGCAACAAATTTGCAGCGATTAACGAGATGGATCTATGGATCGAGATAATGGCACCCGCGCAAGCGAAAATGAAAAAGACAATTACGCGGATCTCCTCGTCACGACGGGCCGAGTGCGACGAAGGACGAGAGCGATCACGCGGGATAAGCGTGCACGCGCCGATCACTCGATACGATGGCGAAAGTGGTCGAATAATGGCACGCGCGCAAGCGAAATTGCAATATTGCCGATTAATCGAGACGACGAGACAAGTTACAATAATTAGGCGATGTTTAAGCGAATCGCGCGAAAGGTCGGCGGAGTTTTCTACGCGAGAAAGAGATCCAGCTTGAAGGACCAATGCTCGGGGGGGGGGGGGGGTGTAAGTCCGTCCCCAGATTCGCGAATTGGTCTAAAACGCTGGTGTTCGAAGGACCAGAGGAATAGTTCCCACACGAAGTAAACGAAATACTAAGCGAAAGCAAGCGACTCACCGTTCGTTGCCCGTTGCCCTCTTGGGTGGTGTTCTCTCGTCTCTCTCTATCTCTCTCTCCTTCGTCCTTCCTTCTGGCAAGTCCTCCGTTGTAAGCGAGAAGGCGAGCAGGCAAGCAATCAGGCAAGGCACAAGAGACCGGCGAGCAGTGCAAGGAAAGCAGGTAAGGCACGAGATAGGCAGGCGAGCGGTGCAGCAGAGAAACACGCAAGCAAGGCACGAGCTTGAAGGGAGTCGACTCCTCGTGCTCTAAAAAAATGTGTGTGTTGACGAGTTCACGTTCAAACAGCGAATGTGTCCTCCGGTACTCCTCGGCTCACGCACCTGCGAATTGCGGCGCGAGCGAGTACCAACGTTTCCCCTAATTAGGGATGCCACCCGCGGGCGGGCAGCACGAGTCGGGTGAGTTGCGCGAAATATTGACATGCTAACGATCGCGATCCGCCAACATTCCGCGCGAGTCACTAAACGCAAAATTTAGGTTGCCGACGGCAACGGTTCAACAATGTTTAACTAATGATACGTGAAACTACTTATCGGCTAATAATCAAACGACAAACGATTACTTAACAACTAATATGTACATGTCGCACTATGTACACGTGAGCTCCGAACAGTTTCCAAAATGTTATTCATTGGTAACATGCGTGCATAATGCGTAAGCATTGCCATTTGGAGCCTCTGCAATCGTTTAATTCTGTCCCACATCTGTCTTCTTTTACGCATAATATTCATAAAAAGAAGATTTCTTCTTCTATTATTTTCAAAAATAAATTGGTAATAAAACTGTATAAAATACTCCTCGGGTGTCATTATATAAAATTAATGAACTTGATTCGAACTTAATAAATACAACACTTGTTAATCGTCAAACTGTCAACGATAAAAATATCTAAAGGCGTAACTTCAGACTGTCAAATATGGTAAGATTCAGGGCGATCCCAAATACGATCCCGTCAATTTTTAGGTCTCTTTCGGTGTAAACGAATGATGACTAGACCTACTTCGGGTCACAATATAGGTCAGGCCGCGATCAGGTCGCTGGGTGTAAACGTAGCCATACACTGCCCGGCGCGACCACGTTTTCTCTAAGTTTTTCACTCGCGGACTTTATATTTTATTGTTCATCCGCTTGGTCCCATAACTTGATAGGAAAATATAACTGACGCAGTGAGTTTACGTATGCAACTAAACAGTTCATTCCAATTAAACTACAAAACTTGCGACGCTCGAACAGTATGTATCTCGTGTGGCGACTCACTCGAGACTGACTATGTGACAAGGTTACAGGCGTCAACGGCTTAAGAATACGCGTCGATATATATCGCGCTACCGGCTCGATAATAGTTACTTCGCGTCTCTAACATTATTAAATAGTGCATAATGTAATTTTCTACATTGAATCCTTTTATTATTCTGAAAAATAAATTATATTATCAATATATCATTTAAATTAAGTCTACGTTTCCCGCAGGAAGTTTTCATGCATCGCATTTATTAGATTTTATATTGTTTACGCTATTATAAGTGATTGTTTTAAGGATGTATGTGTCGTACAGTCCTTGCTAAAAGTTAAACTTTCAATAAAAGAAGACTTTGCACGTATGTCAAACAACTCAAAATTTTTTATATGTTAGAAGGGATTACCGTTAACAATTTGAGTATGATTTTTTGTTATTTAAATAATCAGTATTGTTTAAACAATTAAAAAAATTTTTTGTGGCAAAACATTTTGAAATTTAAAATACAATATCAATGATGTATGTTTTACACATAAAAAAAGTTTAAGAAATATCTTAATATGGTTTATTTATATTTTATTTATATTTACAGCAAAAATGTTGATTCTCTATAAAGGATAATGTTAATTTTATTAACTTTAAACTTAAATAACTCTTAAATAACTTCTAAATTTTACAAAGTATTTTTAATTTAATTTAGAAACAATTTACAGCACTTTCTGAATATATTTGAAATACCTCCAATACATCCTTAATTACAATAACTTTTAAACCAGTAAGAGAATTGTGCTGGAATTTTACACAGATACTTAGACGTAATAATAGAACAATCTATGAAATTTTTAGATTTTTGGTAATGCTTTGAGATGACACACATACATCCTTAATGAATTTCGTATTGTACAGTCGGCTACTAAAAAAAAAAGGTTGCAACATATGAAATTGGCCGCGTATCAGACCTCTTGTTCTTCCTTGGGTAATAGCTCCTAAGGAAGAAGAAGAGGTCCGATACGCGGCCAATGTCTTGCAACCTTTTAGGCTGTGTTCAGAAACTATTCGGATGCACCCAGCGTCGTTCTATCTTTGTTACTTACTGAAAATTGAACAAGGACAGAACGCGACGCAGGTGTGCACCCGAGTGAAGTTTATATATATTATATTATATATATATATAATATATATATAATATGTCCTTATAAGATAAAAGGATAAAGAATTTTAATTTATACACCCCAAGGGGCCTTAAAGGGCGTTTTTGAAGGGACGTACCTAACCCTAACCTTCAATTCATCCACTACCTTACTGTTTCCTCCTTTGGACCAACGGTTTAACGTCTCTTCCGAAAGACGAAGCCCAGTTTTCTCCGCATCTTGCACGGAAGGGCGCGTTTTTTTTTTTCAGAAAAAAAACTTTTCCATGATTCATGGCTCTAGTGGACTCGAACCTGGTTCCTCAGATTACGAGTCTGGCGCTCTACCACTAGACCACACCGCCGCCCTAATATGTCCTTATATAATCTTATATAATCATATATGATCATATAAGATCTTATCAAGCCAAAATATATGAGCATATAAGACATCATAAGAGATTTTTTTCCCGAGTATATAATGCAATTTAATATAAATTTTGTCCCTATATGATCATATATAGTTTATATATAATCATATATGAACATATATAATGAGATAATATATATATGTAAATATATATAATTATATATGACCATATATTGAAAAAGAACTGTTAACTTCGATATTGATAAATTAAGTGTATATTTTTTCAAAAGCTATGGAATAAATCATTTCACTTTTTATTCTATATATAGATTCTAGATTCTATACATAGAATCAAAAGTGAAATGATTTATTCCATGTATTACAACTTGGCGCTGCTTAGCGTGAGACACTGCCGTGTCTCTTGATACCGTTTTTATACCACTGTTCGTCAAATTTTAAATACGAGAAACGAATCCTATTGGATGTCATCTGTCATCTATCGGATAATCCGAATTTAAATGTGTAATTATATATACAATATGTGTGGGGCTACCGCACCTCCCTCGAAAGCAGTAGTGTGGGTAAACCTCGGTTCGCGTTAAAAGTATGCGTGAACTATTTCGACATATATATTAGCCATTTATGTCTTCCAATACTCAAAATAGCTGCTATATTTTTCAAACTTTTTTTGTTTATAACTTTTTAATAAACAATGACCGCCGGCTAAAACCTTCTGAAGGTCACTCAGGAGGTTGACCTTGACAACATATGTCAAGGTCAAAGTAATCCGAGCTGTGTTAGTTATTGTAAATAATTACCAAAACATTATATATATTTAAATATATTTTAATTGCTAGTATAATTATATATAATCATATTTAATCATATATGACATCATAGATTTTATAAACATTATATTTTTATATATAAATTTTATATATAAATTATATATAATAATATAGCTGAATTATATATACTTCCATATGAATCTTTATATGATCTGTTCATATCTAGTTATATCTGGAATTATATATGTCCATATATAATGATATTTGGACCCATATATAATTTTATATATAGTACCAAATTTCATATATAATCACATATAATTATATATATTTATATATATTTAGAAATATATATTTATATATAATTATATATAATCTTTTTTTCCCGAGTACTTTTATATGTACACGTATTCGGGTTTAGGGTAGAAACAGAGCGGTACTTAAGACTCAAGATGTGAAAAATGGATTGTACGATAATTTCATATATGTATAATATTCTACATACAAACATTTCTCAAATTGTTATAAATAGTGTTTTATACGTATTTCAACATTCAAAGCAAAAGATCCAATTAAACAACGTTAAAATAGAATTCGCATCAGTATATATCAGTGAAAGAATAGAAAATCATATGATTTTAATTTATTATGCATGTCACTTTCACTTATCGTCAAAAAACTTTTTAAGTTCAGAATATTGATATTACTTAGCGTATGCATTTTCAACACAACAAATAACATCATCTTTTACTTATTGTTAGAGATATACTGTGCTATCCCAAGTAGCAAAGATGACGTCTAAAGACGTCTTATTGACGTCATAGACGTCATTAAGACGTTATTAAGACGTCATTTGACGTCACTTTGCTACTTGGGATCTCTTATATTATATTATATCTAGAAATTTACGTAGAAGTATATCAAAGTCCGTTCTTTTCAAGTAATGTATGACCCATGTAGTTACATAAAAATGTAAATTAATTGTTTACAAATATAAATTACGTAAATCAACTGGTCAGATATACCGGAGAATTTATCTTTCTAATTAATAATCAAGAAAGATAAAAAGACAATTAGAAAATCATTTATGAATTCAAGAATCCACATTTCATTAAATCTTTATATACTACGATCTTATACAAATCTATATCATACTTCAACTTCACTTAAATCGGGCATCCCATAAATATTGGAATTTATAAGAATTAAACTACCTGTGTTAAGTTACGTTAAATTAACAGTATCTCCTATTCTCATGTCGTTCGTCATTCACTTTTGCTATTTACTTTCTCCAATGCAGTCTCCAAGACAGCTGTATAAAATTCCACCTTGTCCTTTTCCAAGACAAGATAAAATCACACGTTGTGTTCACTTAAGAATTACATTTGAAACTGATTCGCATAAAACATACGGCATCTAAAACTAGAAGAAAGTGTCTCTGTAAGAGAAACTATAAGAAATCAGACTTAAAAATGTAAAAAGGAAAGGATTGAGAAATGAGACATAGGTATAGTTATAATAATCGTTTTCCTGTTTCTCAACGCAATTACGATGCTGTTGCCGAACAGGGGATAAAAGGAATCGATAAGTAATCTCTCGCAATTTGTTGAATGTCAAACGTTCACATAGAATAGTTGATATAGTCTGCAATCTTCTTACTCCGAAAAATGATCGACAAGAAAGACATTGGGCAAAGCCAGTACTATATTGTTCTTAAATTATATTTAACCATCTCAGGATTATGGCCATATTATGGACTTCGCGATAGATGGGTTTTCTTCGTATTGATGTTTATGTTCTGCTTTACTATTCTAATACCTCAGGTATAATACATTGAAAGGAAAGAAAAGAATTCTCGCTACAGTTTTTATTGTGATGCAAAGTTACTGATTGTATCTTTTTCATCTCTGTTAAAACCAGAAGTTTAATATATTGATATACATCCCGGTAAAAAATTGTTCACATATAAATATATATAATTAGGTATATATACAATATATAAAATATGTCCATATGTGTTTTCTTGTATAATTTTTGTCCGTATATATAAGAAAAATTGAAAAATAATTATAAAAATAACTTTTGCATTGTTTTTTTTTACAAAAAGCAAAAATGGCGATTAGATTATAGAATATTCTTTATATGATCACATATAATCATATTTTATATACGATTATTACATTTACATATGATTATATATAAATTATATAATTTTAAATTTCCTTGTACTTTACTTTTTATTTAAAAAAACACTGTAAAAATTATTTCTTTAATTATTTTTTCGTGAACAGAGTATTTTAATTAAGTAATACCTCGTACATAGTACAGAGATTATACAAGAAAAAACATTTATATGGACTTATTTATATAGACATATTTTATATATGTATAATTATATATACATTATATAAATATTTATATATGTTTTTATATGAAAAATTTTTTACCGAGCAATTATTCATCAAACTGTGATAAATTATATGTGTATGTACTAGCGCATACACAAGTTAAATTTTATTAAATTTTTAAAGTGTATATGTATATCTAACTTTAATATAATTAAAAAAAAATAAAAGAAGAAGAAAACAGAACACTTTTGTTAATTAAATTTTGATGTAATTTATCAAGAGAATGAAAATAATAGTTGTATGTGAAAACATATATATATATATATATATATATATATATATATACTGTCACGGCTTTTTCGGTCGGAGCAAAGAAACGCTAGGAGAGTCGGGTGATATGCTTCTCGGGATAATCCCTCGCGCGAGTCAGGCAGCTCTCAATTAAATCCGATGGGCGCCAGACGCGATGCCCTCGCGTCCACTAAATTCTCGATAACTTTAACGCGAAATTGCGAGAACCAAAACCTGTCGCACGAGGGGCCAGCCAACTCGACCTAACAGTAGAGAGGCAGGGTAGAGGCAGGGCGACGCAGTTTCGTCAAACAAACACAAAATAATTGACATACAAATCGCTAGATATTCAATGAACAATAGGTTTCGTCGGTTTTTATTAAAATAAAAGTAAATAATCAGCGTAGTAAATTTTAAATAATGAAGAATAAACAAGTCTGGTTATTCGGGCAAGCAGAGAATTAACAGAAAATAATCTTAAATAGTCGTTGAATGATGGATCACATGGAAAAATAAACAGGTCGGATGAAATCAAAACCAAATTACAAGTAATACGCAGTAAAGAAAACTTGAATTGGGGCGATGTCCGGAGCCGAAATGACGGCAATATAACGCTATGAAAGAGTGGTTGACGAACAGATGTATCGCGGAAACAACTTAAATCTAACTTATCACAAATGACGCAAAGTAACTAATTTGTATCGCGCGAAGGAAATCGACGAGTATCTCAAAATTTACGGGACAGCGCCCTGCCGGGCGCGCCTGATCTCGCTCGCAGGAAATGCGACGTACTAAGGGCGTCGGTCGGTCGCTCGCGATGTTCGCAGGTAACGTCGACGCGATTTCGAAATCTCTCACGACACCTTTATCACGAATAACACCAAGATGAAGACAACAATTCTATATTTACGCGATGACCAATAATCGTTTCGCACAAATCGCGAATGACGACGCAGCGCTGGTCTCTACGCAGCACGCAGGCAGGTACCCCGCAGGGCCACTCTCCGGCGACGCGCGATAAAGGAACGCCGGGCGCCGACGCGAACCCCGAGAGCAGATTGCTGACGCTCGTTACCACGCGAAAGGTTCAAATACGCGAATTCTATCCACGACCGGATGTCGTGATATCCACGATCTCGCGACCCCGCGGTCACGATCCTCAGGAGGCCGATCCTAGCAGCGCACGGATATGTCGTCGCGAGGCTCCTCGTGTCTGCCACCGACCGCCAATACCAATACGTTCCCGCCGCGTCCGGCGTACGTCGCGTCCGACGATTTGCACCAATGCCAAACCGAAAACCGCTACGCGTACACGATATCCGAGGACGGCAAGTCGGAGAGGGAGAAACGCGGCACTCGCGGCTTTACCGTGGCTGTTTACCAATTACTGTGGAGGGCAACCTCACCGGTCCCGCTGATTCCCGGGTAAATCCGAAGCATCGTCACAGGCGCCGGGGATGATCCATTAGCTCTGAATCTGGATGCTTGATAATACGCGAGAACTTTCTCGATCGAATTGTATTGCGAGAATTGTCTACTCGAATCGGTGGGCGAACCAGGAGAGATCGAGCGGTGATCCGCTCGATGTGAAATCAAAAGCGCGCCCCTCCCTGGGGGTTGCGCGGTAATCAGGCGTAGTGTCGCGATCAATCGAGGCTGAGCGCGTCGCGGATTACGCGTGCGCTCTCGCAAGTAGCCTGCGGGGGTCTTTTGCGCTCCCAGGCGTCCTTGGTGCCGTAGATTTTTCCACCCGATGTTTAGCATGTTTGGGCTCGACTACCCTCGTCCGAAGGTCTCCTCGCGAACCGAGGGAACGCTGACCAGGCATCTCGGGTCCGCTTAGATGTCCCGGGGTTGGTTTGGAGGTAGCTCTCGCCTCCTCGGGGGAGAAAGGCCCTATCATGGCCCTGTCGGCCTCTTGCCGATCAGCTGCGCCGTGCGTGTCTGCCTCGTGCCCCGCGGTCGGACGTCGGACTTCTCACTGAGTCTCGCGATATCCTCGCGCCGCGCCGCTCCGTCCCTTGCCGCGGGTCTCGCTCACATCGTTGGCTTCCGCAATCCTGATTCCGAAGCACGGTGCCTCGACGAGGTGCCACATTTTCATACAATACAAAATAAAGTAAAATGAATAAATGATACGCATTCTAAAGTTTCGGTAGGCCCCCTGGAGATTTCGCGGTCGCTCTTCTGGCTCGCCCGAGGGCGCAAACCCGCGTCTTGTGACGGCGGCGGGGCGCTGCCACGCGCGGCGAACCGTCACGTCACAATACATATACATATACATAATATATACCTATCTGTAATCTTTTAAATTCTAGAAACACATGATTAATTTCGCCATTGCGTTTTACGTTACTAATTCCAATATAGGTGCTTTATTTATCAGCCGGCCCGATCACTCTTAATGACATATTTGATTGTGTGCCATCGATAATAATCAGCACAATGTTCAGCTTTAAAATATTGGTCATAATGTTAAAAAGTGAGAAAGTAAGTGATAAATTTTCAGTTTTTTATGACTTCCATATAAAAAAATATTACAATAGTCAGAAATACACAAGCATATATTTAGGTAAAGACTTGTCTTAACATAATCCAAAAGAACTGGTTGTCATTAAATACAGATGTAGAAAAGATTATTCTACAACGGCATACTAAGTATGGACAGTATCTGATGACATTTTATGCAGGTGTGTACAATTAAAGGATTATTATAGAAACTTTTCTTTACGAGAACCTTTTAAATGCACATATGTAGGGAACACGGGGTAATGGTAGCTACGGGGTAATGAGAGTCATGCAGTGATAGGTGTATCTAAGTGAGTTCAAGCGTGTTTTATTTAGCCTTGGATTAGAGAGACACAAAAAAGGGTTGACTAATCTGCTGCATCGCTGCTCAGTTGTCGTTTTGCGTCTAAAAAGGCTTAAAGTGGGTTTTGCGCTCTGTTCTTGTAATTTTCGTCGATCTTTGGTGATGAAATATGAGTATTAAAAATATATATTACTACAATTCATTACATTTTATCATTAGAGTAGACTTCAGTAATACATGTAAACAACTGCTTTGAAACAATTGTAAGATTCCTGCTTTCCAAGAACTCACATTTAGAGAAGGCTACTAGCCCCAGTTCTTTTAATACCACGTAATGGAAATAGTGCAGGACGGAAATGAACGAAGGAGGGCTACTAAAAAGAGACGGGAAAATAACACAGTAGTCTCAACAACCGTTTTACATACATATGTATTTATACGGTACATTAGTAAACGGACAGTCCATTGCACGGAACTGTTACGAACACGATAGAGAAACGCACGGATCGCGATATTGGGAGCTTTCCAGTGAGCGACGCAAGTCGACACAAGCATCCTCCCGGGAAAAAAAATTATATATAATTATATATAAATATATATGATTATAATGCAATTACATATGAATTTTGTCTCTATATGATCATATATAATTATTAATTAATTGTATGTGTTTCATATACAATTTGACATGATTATATATGAGTTCTTATAATTTATATATAAATTATATTAAAAAAGCGTTTATCTACATAGATTATATATAATTATATATAACCATTGTGACGTGACAGAGTCGCGTCCCCGACCCGGATGGTGGCTCGGCCGAGGGAGACGTAAAGGGTGGTGCCTCCGCCCGAGGCGGGCGGAGCGCTAGCGTTTAAAGTTAAGTCTAAAGTTGTTTGCGAGGCTTACAGGTTATGCGAGAAGGTGCGGAGCAGATGGTCCAGGAGTCATGTAACGACGTAAGTCGCACCGCGAGACTTTCAGGTGGACAGCCGGTAGCCTACCGAGGGCGGACGGCCGACGGCCGACGGGTGGGTCACGCTGAAGCCCACGGCCAGGGCCTAAGCAGAATGGCTGTTTTATAACTTTAAGGCAGTGTTTTATGCCTTAAGTATTTGTCTTATGTAACGCACAATACTGTGTTAATGTTTCCTGTCTTGTGTAGTATACGCGACGTATAACTACACAAGACAGGAAACATTAACACAGTATTGTGCGTTACATAAGACAAAGACTTAAGGCATAAAACACTGCCTTAAGGTTATAAGACAGACATTCTGCTTAGGCCCTAACCGGTCAGTGAGTCGCGGCCTGAACAGCCGGTCTCACGAAGACGGGTTTGAAACCACCGCCGGCAGGTGAAAGCAGCTGCGAGGGGCGCCCTAGTTAGGCGCAGCGATCAATAGTGACATCGTTATCGTGCCAGGGCGCAGCACTTGAGAGGGCTAGGGACACCGGCGCGCGCGAGCGGGCGCGGGCCCAGCGTGGTCCCGCCGGGCCGAGGGCACACCACTGTCGTGTGAGCAGCCGTACTGGAAGGTACCATCCAGCCCTACGAGCGAGGCGACGAGCTGCCGGCGAGCGAACGAGCGAGCATTTGAAAGGCCACTGGTCACGCACCTTGAAAGTAAGACCGTTGCTATATCGAGGTCCTCCCGGGAGTCGCGTTGTGCCGCAAGAATTGTGAAATCCGTATTAGTAACCTTTATATCGAGAGGAATACCGCGGGAGAGCCCGGCCGAGAGAAGTAATCGCAATACCCCGTCTCGGGGATTCGGACGTGCGGCCGCCGACAGTCAATGCGCGTTTGGTTTTCGTTCGTGTGATAGTACCGTGCTGTAAAGATTAATTATTGTGAATCGGGAAATGAGCTTGTCGTGGGCGTCACGTGATTGCGTCGTGGCGCGTAGAGCCTCGTCGCGTTTCGTGTTGCGGACCACGCAAGGCCGCGGGCGTGATTGCTAGAGTCAATCGCGAGGTTTTTTCGGGACTCGCGTAATCTTAGAGATTCGCAGTCATTTTGGGACTCGCGTAAGCGTAAAGATTCGCAGTTCTTTTGGGACTCGCGGAATCGAGAGATTTGTGGTCATTTCGGGACTCGCGTGCTCGTAAAAGATGCGTGATCATTTTGGCCTTCGTGAAATCGCCATCGTGCGTGTGAGTACTTCACGATTATTGTGTCTCGCGTAAGTAAATGTTTTGCGTGCGAGTATTCCGCGATGAGTCTGCATGTCGCGTGTTATTCGGCGTTGCGCGAAAGTAAATGTTTCGGCACTCGTGAAACCGCCAGCGTATTGCGTGCGAATATTTCACGATTATTCTGCGCTTCGCGTAAGTAAATGTCTACGATTATTTTGCGTCTAGGTGTAAGTAAGCGTTGTCAGTATCGCGAGATTCGGGGTGGGATTAGTCGTACTTAAACGTGTGTTGATGCCGCGAAATTCAGGGTGGAATTTGTTGCAATGATCGATGTATGAAATAAATTGGGATTGCTGTGCAACTCGACGAAAGAATGTGTATCGCGCTCGTGGGGTGACACGTGGCGCATATTCGGATTCTTCTTGTTCGCCGTTGAATACTTCTACCTTATTCCACATGCTTTCTACGCTGCCTAAATATATTTATATTTTTGTTATCAATCTGGTGCGCTAATTGCGCTGCGCTCCTTCTCCTATTCCAAGCGCGATTGACCAATTGGACTCACGCCTGAGAGAATTGAGTTTGTGTATCGTGGTGCGAGAAATTGCACCTGGCGCCCATATCGAGTTTATTTTGAGAAAATTACCTGGTCAACCTACCATCTGCTTTAAGTTTAGAGTTTTATCGCGATTTTAAAAGCATTTAGAGAAAAAAGTGACGGCGCGCTGTGAGCCCGCACAGAGCGGACAACTCGGGGACGCCGCAGAGCAGAGGCCGGCACGGTGGCTCCCAATCCCGCTGTTTGTGTCAGTGTAGATGTTATTCACATGAACGCTGTTTTTTCGAATAAAGTTTATTTATGTATTTCAATACAAAAGAGATCGATTTTACGTCACAGTAACTCGCGGATTAGACCGTATGATATGTACTGCCGAAACAAGTACTCGCTTTATTTAATGTTCTACGCGCGAGACCGGGATAACGTCTCAGAACTATTGCCTTGGATCCCGGTCGGGCGACAACGCCTGGGGGCTGTTGCCCTGAGCCGCCTGACGGACACACGACAACGTCTGAGAGATTCTTTCTCTTGGTCGTGATCGTTCGGACGCACAATTGGATTGGACTCGACTATCGCGTGCACTCTCAACTGTGGCTACAGGCAGAATGCCTGATTTTTCCGTCGCGATCTCCCTCCCTATCCCCGTTTCATCGAAAAGATTTCTCATTGGTCCCTTCGACTAGTGAGACATCGATGAGGCGATCACGGCGGCGACGGTGTCCTGCGATTATCGGCGCCGCGGTTCCTTTTGACTCGCGCCGCCAGACGGAAAGAGTGGCGACGATCATTGTTGGATTCGAGGATATTTACTTAGCCGTCGCATGTCTGTGTACATGCGCACGTGTGTGCAATTGTGCGTCCGAGGTCCGTCTCTCTTAGATGCAACACATGTATATGTGCATGCCTTTATATATGTTAATGCGCATGTCGTGCACGACCTATCGGATGCTACGCAACACCCGCATCGATAGCAGGTATGGAGTGATCCACCGTGGAGGTGCATGTCAATCGGACATGTCCGGTTTCGAGACATTTAAAGCACCTCAAAGGTCGGGACGGCAACACCTCCACGTGGGCTTTAATCCAGCCCACGCGGATACCCCCAATCTTTACCGCCGCACTGGCCACAGCGACAGAGCACTGCGCCCAGACAGCACACGCACTCCGGGGAGACTTCCGGACCGAACCGGACTTAATCTCTCCGGGGAGGCATCTCCCGATCTTAGATAACGCCTCCACCACGTCTTCTGGAGTAGCGGAATCATCCAACCCTCCCACGCGCACGTCCACGCGTCTGGAGGATCGGGTGATCCGCACCTATCGCGTCCCCAAGACTTCCCGGAGACGAGTCGCCAGGAGGTCGGCCTGTGCGGTGGAATTCTCACCGGGAACCTCGTACAAGAGGCCCGTTTACAGCGCAGGCTGTCCACCCCCAAATTCGCCAAGGATATTTTCTCCTTTTAATAACGTCCGCGTACGTGATCGATCCCCCCGAAAGAAGAATCGTCACCTCAACAACCGCTGCCCCCGAGGGGGCCGGAATCCGCGCTTTATTCCTGTTCCGCGCGGACTGTCCACCCACTTGGGGCAGGGAGGAGGTCACGAAAATCCCCTTCCCACCCCCTTTTTTCTTTCTGTCTTTTCCCCCCACCCTTACCACCCCGGCGTAAGTCGCGGGAGGGGGCAGGGGCATCCTTCCCGCTGATCCGGGAAAAGGCCGGCGCACTTTCACCAACACTTTCCCCCGCAGCTGCATCCCTTACATCACTATTTCTCTCCGTTCTCCTGTCCCTCGCCGAAGCTGGGGTTGATACCATAACTCCCTTAAGAGAATTCACCTCTTTGGTAAGGGCCGTGATCTTACGGTCGAAAGCCGCGATTACCTCCATCATGTCTTTTCCCGCACTGTCAGTAAGGCAAACTATCGCCATAGAGCTTTCCGTTTGAACAGAGATGTCCCTGATCTCCACGCTCGAGGGAGGCAAAACTTCCACCTCCATATCCGCGATACAAGACTTATAGTCCGCAATTTCCTTCTCCGCGTTCTTGTTGCGCTTAGCCGCCTCATTTCACTTAGCCGTGGCCTTCCTAAGTCTCTTATCCAGCTCCGTATTTACTTCCTCCACCATCTCGCAGTAATTCTTGAATTCCTCGTTCCTCATTATATCGTCTTCTTCATAAAGAGTGGACATTTGTTCCTCCAAAAAGTATGACGATCTATCCAGCAACTCCTGAGAGGTCAGCTCCTGAACGCCGCCTTTCAAAGGAAACGGAAACCGCGACGCAACCCATCTCATCTTTTTTGCCTCCTCAGGATTATATTCGAAGACTCGCTTGGACTCTTCCAATCTATCAGTAAAAGTTATTTTCTTTATCCGATCTATCTTCTCGTAAGCTTCCTTCTCAATCTTCAAGGCCTTAGCTAAGTTCTCCTTAGAGATCTCCAGACCGCCACGTTTCTTCCTTCGATCTCCATGCGTGTCCTTCTTAGAGAAGAATAAAGATGGAGAAGGTTTCTTCTTCAAACTGTTCTTCTTATTAGCAGACATATTTCGTTTTAACACCCCAACCCGCTGCGGCTTCACCAGCCAGGGCATGCCCTCACCGACCAGCCCCGAAACACTGGCCGGGCCCCGAGTTTTCCCGGGAGGCTGGCTATGTCACGGGCCCCCGAATTGTCGTGGGGGCACTGGACTCCAGGCCTTCTATTCACCCATGGGCGAGGCAAGCCTCCTCCCATGGGCATTTCGGGGGTCCCAGGCCTCCGACAACCCGGGCACCGCAGCAGGCGCCGCCACGCGGGGGGCCCCCCCGGACGGATAGGGCGAAAAAGGCTGCAACCCCTCCATCGCCTTGCCCGCCGGGGCGACCAGCTAAGATCCGCCACCGACCAGCCGACTTTGGATAGGGGGAACCTCCATACTCCTCCCGCGCGCCAAGGGACCGGGCTGAGCAAGCTCAGTCCCCGGCCCCCACCGCCCGCGAGAGGACAGGGCACACGAAGAACCCCCAGTAGTTGCAGTCGCCGACCGATGGGTTACCGTACGCGCCGCCGGCCCTACGTCCGGCGGCAGGACACCACCGGCCCCAACCCCGAAAGATGTCCGGGTGGCCCGGTGGGTCCTCCCTCCCAGGGCCGTCTGGCCCCGACCTCGGAATAAGTCCGAGCGGCCCAGGCGGCCCACAGTGAACCCCAGATCCCCCGCTTTGCCGGAGCACCGGCGTGCAATGGACGAGGGATCAAAGCCCACCCATCCCGTAGTTTTGACGTAGAACTACGTCTTTCTCCGCGGTAAGGGGGGTATCCACGGATGCCACAATGCAACTAAAACAGGTCACATTTTGAACGTTTATATCTTCGAAACTAATAATCGTAGAATAATGAATGACATATATCTCATTTTAAAGCTTAAGAAGTCCCATTTATGATAAAACAAGACTGAACTCTCTATTTGTTACCGTTTCGATATAGTAGCGTTAGAAAGTTTAGCTAATTTTCTTGTAGATGCTACGAAAACATGTCACACTTTGAACGTTTAGATCTTCGAAACTAATAATATAGAATTATATAGAAAGTAGGGGTAATGTTTGGATCGAGAATTGAGCGACGGTAATCTATCGACGGGAAAATCTCCGCGGCGGCGTAGTCGTCGCGGGGAGCGAGCGAGACAGGTTCTGGAGCGCTTTTCTTGCGTATGTGTTGGTCGGTCGAGTCGTTGCTCGACGTCGTCACGTGTGTGGTGTACGACTGCATTGTGTAATTGCCGGTACCTTGCGTACGAAAGTGGGCAGCAACCTATACGAGAGAAAGGGCGACAACACGCTTGTCCGCCCTTGCGAAGGTGTCTGGCTTGCGGCATCCTTCCATCCGCTATTATATTCCACACCTATACAGGTACGGTAAGGAGAGAAACAATAAGCCGGCTCTCCGATGCATACGATATTTCTATAATAATTGCGGGCGGCTGTTCGCCATATTACAGTCGGCAGGCATTCGCGACCCTCGCGAGTGCCGAATAAGTCTGATCGTAACGGTCATATTACTTCGCGGAATTATTTGTAATGTTTCTAGCTGCAGGACTCGAATGCGTTGTCGAGAATTTAAGTTAATTGTCCTACGACATTATTATGCGCTTAATACTAACCTATTAGAGATAACTCGCTTATATCCACCTGATTCGCGTAAAGCGTAATTATAATAAACAAGTCTTTCTTTCAGAATGTTAACGTACTATTATCGTTTAATGACATGATTCTAACAAAATTACATAAAAAATAAGTGTATTTTAACGTGCATTATGGAAGATTACTCATTATGTTCATTTATTAATATTCTATCTTGATTTAACGTTATATAATCATCGTATTGACATGTTTAATGTGAATTATTTTGCAATGTATGAATGTGAATAAAAGTAGTTAACTTTGACTATTTTTCGAAGGTTAAACTACGCGGAACCAGAGTGAGAATTTTGTGATATCTTGAACAGGTAAAATTTATCGGGGATTGCCATGATGTGTATAATTTTTTGTTTCCGATTTTTTGGAAACCGGTACCAAAATTTGTCTAATTTTTGAGAAATAATATGTAATTTTTCGGGAAATATTTCTCGAAATATTACCAAAAGTATATGAAATAGGGGTAGAATTTTCTGGAGAGTGCTATGATGTGTATAGTTTTTTGTTACCGATTTTCTGGAAACCGATTTTTTTAATTTTTTGGGAAATAATTTTATTTTATAGGAAAATATTTATTGATTTAATATAAGATACCGATACCGATACCAATTTTTTTAAACCGGTTGCGTAGTTTTCGATGCCAATGTGTTTCTTATGTTCTAAAACGTCGAAATATCGCATTACAAAAAAAATGCATTACAAAAAATAAAGGGGTTACCGATTTCTGTTTTTTTGTTATATTTTTGAAAATAATAATTGTAGAGTAATAAATAAGTTGTCATTTGATTGTAATATAGTCTTATTTTCTCTCTAAAGTCTATAAAATCTCCAAAAGGTGTTACCGATTTTTTTCTTGCAACGTTTTCCGCGAACTACTCATTTGTTAATAAACCGAATTTTAAAGAATTATATATGAAACAGGGGTAAAATTTTCCGGGAATGGCGATGGTGGTGTTAATTTTTCGATACCGATTTTTAAACCAGTTGCGTAGTTTTTGATTCCCCTATTTCATGTATAATTCTTTAAAATTTAGTTAATCAGTTCTTGAGTTATAGAAATTTGGGAGTTGTGTTGTTTTTTAAACAGAAATCGGTAACCCCTTTATTATTAGCAATTTTGCATTTTTTTTTTTTTTAATGCGATATTTCGACGTTTTAGAACATAAGAAACACATTGGCATCAAAAACGAAAAAAATAAACGTGCACAGTAACAACTGTGCCGCAAACACGTAGAACTACGTCAACTGTCACTATTTCATGTTAAAGTATTCAGCGAAAGAAAGTAGACGTAGGGCTATGTTAACTGTCTTTCGCTAAATAATAGTGACAGTTGACGTAGCCCTACGTCTACTTTCTTTCGCTAAATACTTTAACATGAAGTAGTGACAGTCGACGTAGTTCTACGTGTTTGCGGCACAGTTGTTACTATGCACGTTTATTTTTTTTCTTGAGGTGTCCTTCTTCTAGGCCGGTGGAGTGAGACAAAAACCCCGCCCCCTCTCGGTCCCGGCCGACCGGTCGTTTGCAGTCAAGGTCGTCTTCCCCTACCGGCTGTTGGAGTCTGGGTAGCCAAAGCTAGCCAAGCTCCTAAGCAGGGCAGCCGGTCCCCCGGTTTTCTGTCTGGGTTTTCCTTTCCATAGGACGGCTGGGCAACGAAGCAAAGCTCGTCCCTCACGGCCCCGTCCGGCCGGGCGGACTTTTTATAAAGGCCGCCTACCTCGCGAGCTCTGAAAGGGCTCCCCGGTCCACGACAGCCCTTAAGGACTGCCGTAGATTACGGTACTGATGTGCTCGGGCACTCCGGGTTCGCAAAACCCGTACCAAATGACTCCAAATGGATCCCGAAGAATCCAAAATGGCGCCAAATAGCCCCTGGAGGGATATGAATTTTGGCCTGATAAAAGTTTATATGGTCATATATGATTATATAAGATTATATATGTCTCGGGGGGGTGTAAGGCCCCGGCTTGCGAGTTGGTCTAGAATTTTCTCGAAGGACCAGAGGAGGTGTGTATCGTCTCCTCAACTCGAATTTAGCGATAAAACGCAAGAAAGTGAAACATGCGACTCACCGTTCGGTCGGCCGTCGTCTCCTGGAGGGACCTCGTCCTTTCTCGGAGCGCAAGCAGGTACGTGCAGAGGCAGGCAAGCAGCAGGCAGGCAGGCAGACACGCAAAGCAGTGCAGGCAAGGCAGAAGCAGTAGAAGTTCGCTCTCCCGGAGGAGCGAGACCTATAAGGCCTTCCGTAATTCGAGTGTGTAATGGGCACCTCTAGACTTCGTAGCGAGTGTTCGCGGTGACATGACGACTAGATTGCGAGAGTTCACGTCGACGGCTCGAATCTGAGTGAGTGCTCGCGGTCCTGTAACAGCGCCGCGAGCGAGCAGTCTGTTCTTCCTTGTTGATGGTGCCCTCGTAGGGTGAACGAGGGCAGCACCAATTAGTGAGTCGCGAAAATATCGATATGCGAGTTAGTCGCGATCTGCTGACGTTTCGCGCGAGTCACCGTGAATATCCTAATGATAAAATTCTAACGATATATACAACGAATGTGACTAAGCTAATAACTACTAACGATTACTATTTACATTGAGGCGAGCGCCGAACAATATATAAGGACATATATATTTAAATAAGTTTTAGAAAATTGTTATATATTTTCAATTGTTATTTTTTAAGCGTGTCACTTTATTATAAGAGTGAACTCCACGATATAACTGATACAAAAATTGTGTCGCTCCGAGACAGCGTCGCGCAAGAATAGCGCGAAACAGTGTCGTGTCGAACGATGCCGTTCTTATAACACTGTTTGTCAAATTTTAAATACGAGAAACAGATCACATCGAATGCCATCTATCGGATACTTTAAGATCCAATGTTCTGATTTGATCATATATAATCTTATATGACTATATAATTTCATATACAATTATATTATTTTCAGTTTAAATTATAAAGTAATTTTACTGTTTATATATACGAAAATATTTAATAAATATGAGAAAGCAAAATTAATATATGGGCGCTACTACTTATATTATGCGGTATTCTACCTTATTCTACGGTGCGTGAGTAGGAGTTGGCCCAAAGGTTGTGAATCGCAAGGGGTAGAAAGGAAGATGACACGGATTTGCATTCAACGATTGATATATATTTACTCTATATACAACTGTGAATGTGTCAGTGTTTGTAATGTCATTTGCTAGAGAATGATTCTGCCTCCTGTCGGCTTGGTCTGCGTGGCCGCGTTTATTCCTTCCTTCCTTGGGCTGGTTTCTGTGGAAGTCAAAGGTGTTCGTGCGCCTAGGAAGTCGGCGAGCGTCCACGCGCTACTTTGTGTGCCGTAGCAGTCCGTATGTGACCTGAAACAAAGAGCTGGGCGACCGAGCACCGTAGGTTGGCTGGCGTCTTGCGCTGTAGCCGGGCGACTGGCGCCGAAGAGTTCGGAGAGCGTTAGTGCGCTACTGCCGAGGGCGTCCAGGCGCCTCGAGTCGGTGAGCATTCACGCGCTACTGCCGAACGGCGACCAAGCGCCTTGAGGGTCGACGAGCGTCTAGCGCTGTGGTCGGGCGACTCGCGCCGTAGGTTTCGGCAAACGTCTAGCGCTTTGGCCGGGCGACTCGCACCGTGGGTTTCAATCAGCGTCTTGCGCTGCAACCGGGCGACTCACGCCGTGTATCAGCTAGCGTCTAGCGCTATAGCCGGGCGACTCGCGCCGTATGTTTCGGTCAGCGTCTCGCGCTGTAACCGGGCGACTCGCGCCGTGTATCAGCTAGCGTCTAGCGCTGTAGCCGGGCGACTCGCGCCGTATGTTTCGGCCAGCGTCTCGCGCTGTAACCGGGCAACTCGCGCCGTGTGTCAGCTAGCGGCTAGCGCTGTAGCTGGCTTGGCGACTAGCGCCGGGAAGATCTTCTCGAGCCCGTAGGGGGTCTCCCTTTATACTAGTCGGTGCAGAATTTTGAACTCGCAAAGCTGCCCCGGCGATGCGACGCCTATCGGCGTTGCTGCGAACTGCCGGTATTACAGGCATTGCGCAGGGATGTATCATTAGTGGCGCGGACCGCCACAAATATGTCAGTTAAAAAAATCCCATACGATCATATTGGTTTTAGAATACATTTGTAAAGTAATTTTGTTTTCCAGTGATAATTTGGATTTTTCGGTCATCATCCAGTACATTTTACAAAGTTGAAGTTGCAGTCCAAGTTTTTTCCGCTTGGTGAATGTGCTTTTTCCATGTGAGACGTCTGTCGAGGTACATGCCAAGAAATCTCACCACGTCAACTTGTGAAACCTGTATGTTGTTGAGTAAAACCAGGGGACAAATCTCGCATCTCATTGTAAAGGTCACATGTATTGACTTGGTCTCATTAACTTTTGTTCTCCATCTCTTTATCTATCTCGAGATCTCATTAAGACTGTTTTGAAGAATAGAGTTGGCAATCGTTGGGTCTACATCCGATGCAAGTATAGCTGTGTCGTCAGCAAATGTTCCCGTCATTGTATGCTGTGGGATCGGAATGTCAAAGGTATACAGGAGAAGATACAGGATAGGGCCAAGGACGCTGTCTTGTGGTACCCCAGCTTTTATGTCATAAAAGCCTGTAATGGCTTCGCCACATTTGACCAGGAAATGACAATTTTCTAGATATGATTTAATATACAGGGTGATTTGAAACAACCTTTTGTTTACCCTTCAAACTACAGATTCTTGACACAATTCTAAGACAACTTTTCCTCTTACAAAATTGTGTCCAACGCTTACTTTTCAAGATATTAACAAAAAATTTTACCTTATTACGAGCCGAGTACAGGAGATAGGCAGGAGCAGCGCAACTCACCGTTAGACGCGGGCGTTTACGTCGGGTGCCTGCTGCGATCAGCCGATCGACGCACACAAGCTGCGTACCAATATTTACTGCCAACACAGGAAATCTACAGTTTATGTTACACACACCGTAGAATTTCAAAACTGGCAATAACATTGGAAAACACATACAATATTTACGCGAGCGTTACTTCTGTAGTAACTTACGATAAGTCCTCCGCGTAACCGGGGTTCTGTAGTAACTTACGATAATTCACTCCGCGTAATCGAGTGAATTATTGTGAGTTATTACAGAAGTAATGCTCGCGTAAAAGTAGTTGTTGATCGCTGTGTTTACAGCAAGATGCTAACAAGATGGTATTCTTTAAGTGTAGAAAGGTGTAGGGGTGCGCGCCATCTCTAGGCTCTTGACGCTATCTTTTCGAGAAACCGATTTCACGATACACTCGGTACTAGCGCTATCAAATGTGAATGTCTGAATGGTTAATGCTTCCGAATTTTAAACGCGGAATTCGTGCTTCTTACTTCGCTTCCAGAACAGATTATTATTGCAAACTCTGAGAGAATGTTCCTCGTAATGAAATATTTGGTTGCCCTGAAAAAGGCAGATTTTGTTATTTTTGGAAGAGATACTTTAATTACAGCAAATGTTCGAAGAGGCCACCGTTCATCGCGATACATGCTCTCATGCATCTTAATAGGTTTGTCGGAATCTTCTCCATAATGTCATCTTCGATAGCCCAAATAGCATTGTGGAGTTTGTCATTTAATTCTTTCACGTTCTCGGGAAACTTCTTGTAAATGGTTTCGTGAATTATCGTAAGTTTACTACAAAACCCCGTTTACGCGAAGGACTTATCGAAAGTTACTACAGAAGTAACGCTCGCGTAAACATTGTATGTGTTTTCCAATGTTATTGCCAGTTCTGAAAATCTACGGTGTGTGTAACATAAACTTTAGATTTTCTGTGCTGGTAGTAAATATTGGTACGCAGCTTGTGTGCGTCGATCGGCTGATCGCAGCAGGCACCGAGTTGCGCCGCTCCTGTACTCGGCCGGTAATAAGGTGAAAATTTTTGTTAATATCTTGGAAAGTAAGCAATGGACATAATTTTGCGAGAAGAAAAGTTGTCTTAGAATTGTGTCAAGAATCTGTAGTTTGAAGAATAAAAGGTTGTTTCGAATCACCTTGTATTTGAAGAAGGCAGGTGGAAGATTGTTTTTTATTTTAAATAACAGACCTTCATGCCACACTCTGTCGAAAGCTTGAGAGATATTTAAGAAAACTGAGGAGCAGTATGCCTTGCCTTCAAGGACAGAATGTATTTTTTCGACGATCCTATGGATTTGATCTACGGTGCCATGCTTGTGTCGGAAACCAAATTGATGATCTGGAATCAGCCTTCTTTTCTCAATTATAGGCATCAGTCTGAGGAGAAATAGCTTCTCGAGGATCTTAGAGGCGATGAGCAGTAAGCTGATGGATTTATATGACTTCCTGGTTTGGGTATTATTATTGTTTGAGCTACTTTCTATTGCGGTGGAAAGAATTTTAATCTCAACGTTGCGTTGTAGAGTTGGGTAAGGAAGGTTATTTCAGCCGCAGGTAACTCTTTCAGTATGCGACCGGTTAGCAAGTCGCAGTCTGGTGCTTTTTTTGAGTTAGTGTTCTTAATAGTTGAAATTACTTCCTTTTTGGTGAAGTTCTTTATTTCTATGTTAGATTCACAAGAGTTTTTGAAGGCATTAAGTATTTTAGATTCCTCTTCCGGTAGGCCTTCGTATGTGTTTGGTGTGAATACCTTGGATAAATATGCAGCAAAGGTCTTTGCCTTTTCCGAGTCACTCCGTGCCCAGCTTCCATTAGGGCGACGAATCGGTGGAGATGCAACTTGACGTCGTTTCAGGTTCCTAGTGGCCTTCCATAGTGAATAATCCGTTGCAACTGTGGCATTAAGATTTTGAAGGTAGTTTTCGATGTGCATATTTCGTTCTTTATCTAGTAATAATTTTAGTTGCTTGATAGTATAGTTAGTTAAGTTTAGTTTTCAATTTGGGACATCTAGTAAAAGCTGCCATCGCTTGCGTAGCTTGCGTTTTTCAGTTACTTTGTCTTTTATTTCCTAAGAGAAACATAAAACAGGGTCTTTACCCTTAGTGACTGGGGTAGATTCCCAAGCTGCAAGCTGGATACAATTATTGAAACGTTCAACTGCAGTAGTTATGTCGTCTTCGTTCTTCAAACTTATTTTAGTGTTAAATGTTTCTTCTATTCGCTCACGAAAGTAAAACCAGTTGGTTTTTTTTGTTATGCAAACTGCATTTCCTGTTTGTTATAGTAATTTGTCTTGAGAGGGTCACCAATACGGGAGTATGATCTGATGACAATTCTAAGCAAGGTTCAGATCTGAAGCAGTGACTAGATATCCCCCTGACAACACAGAAATCGATTAGGTGAGGTGTTTTGTTTAGGTCAGCTGGCCAATATGTTGGATGTCCAAACGACACCACATGTAGTCCAGAGGCTTTTATGCTTTTGAATAGTTTGCGCCCCTTTGATGAGGTGAGTCTTGAGTCCAAGTGCTCATGTTTGGTATTATAATCACCGCCAGAAATAAAGCGTTTACCCAGGGATTCGAAATATGCTGTGTAGTGAGGCTCTTTGTTATGTTTGGGGGGACAGTAAGCAGCTGAGATAATGAAAGTGTCCTGACTGGTCCTCAATGACAACATTAGTAGTCTGTATATGAGCTGTTTGATAGGGGTTTGTTACGTGATGTTTAATTTTACTTCTAAGTATGACAGTACCGTCGGGATGCGTTGTATGATAAATACTGTAACCAGGAATAGCTATGTAGCTCCTACTTGTGAAGCGAATTTCTGAAATGAGCATTGCCCCTATGTTATAATCCTGTAGGAACACTTTTATTTCTTGAGTGTGGTGTGAC
>NC_092367.1:8352603-8420009 GCF_030848805.1 Temnothorax longispinosus | reverse complement strand
TCATCATCGTCATTATCCATATCAGGATGCCAACCACCTCCCTCTGTTTTTGACTTGCTTCGAGATTTGTGATTATAATCTTTGTTGTTCATACCAGGATGCTAATCTCCCTCTGGTTCTTCGATCGATTTCTTCTGCTCAGTAGAATTCTCAACAATTCTAACAGTATGACTATACCATACTTTATTAGTCTTTGGGTTTAAAATTCGATATCCTTTTACATCGTCTCCATATCCGACCAAGATTCCTTCCACAGTCTTGTTATCTTATTTTCGACGATGTTCTCGTGGCACAAGACTAAATACCTTAGCTCCGAAGACTCAAAGGTGACTGACATCAGGCTTCTTTCCTTTAAAAAGTTCAAAGGAAGTCTTATCAACGCATGCTGTTGGCAATCTATTCTGAAGATAAGTAGCCCACAAAACAGCTTCGCTCCAGAATCTCTTGGCCATCTTTGCGTCGATCAGCATACAACTGCACAGTATAAGCAACTGTGAATTGATGTTTAATGCCACGTTCTCTCAGAAAATCTCGAAGTTCTCTGTTGACATATTCACGTCCATTATCTGTGCGAATGACTTTAATTTCACGTTCAAAATATGTCTTCATGCAGTTGACATAATCCTTAACAGCTCTAGTGACTTCATTCTTTTGTTTTAAAAGTTTAACTACTGTATAGCGTGAATAGTCATCAATGAACGTCAATGATATATCGATTACCTCCTGCAGATGTCACCGGAAAAGGACCACAGAGGTCACTATGTATTAATTCAAGCGGTTTTTTTGTAGTGCTTTGACTGTTTGGAAATGATTTAGTAATTAATTTTCTTTGAATACAACACTCACAGATTCCATTGAGATTATCGTCTGCTCGAAATTCCAAACCAGTGACAAGTTTTCTGCGAACTAACTTCCGAATTGCAGCAGGATCTCGATGACCGAAACGACGATGCCATCGATGTAACGAACAGGAAATCTTCGAAACACGTGCAATCTCTTGTTTGGATAAAGCTCGAAACTTGAAGAGATTTTCATCCAGATCAGCTTGAATCATTACTTGAGGTGGTCCGTCATCCCTCTTAGTAGCCACAGTAGCAACTTCATCTTCGAAATAAACTGCCAAATTGCTCTTCAATGCTCGCGAAACCTATAAAAGATTCTCCACCAAAGTAGGTACATAAAGTACGTCATTTAATTTCTCCAGATTTTAAACGATGACTGATAATACCAGAACCAATTCTGGCAATCTTCGCACAATGTCCGTCAGCATTAGACATAGTACCTTTTAACTTCTGGAAAAAAGAAAAGAAGTTACGATCATTCGTCATATGTTTCGTCGCTCCTGAATCCAAACACCATGCATCTGAGTCAATCTTGAGTTCCTTAGTGTGAGTTCGAAGTGATTTCTCGTTGTGAACTACTGCATGAAAAGCTGAATCCGCCTTGTCTTTGTCCTTGTCTTTCTTCGGGGCTCGACATTTTGCTGCTAAATGTCCTCGTTTACCACAATTATAACAAGTGCGCGTCTCCTGGTTACGATTATTATTATTATTATTATATGTTTTTCGATTATTTGACTTACTGATTGCCCCTCAATTAGACTTATTGGCCACAGCAGCTACTTCTATTATATCTGTACTTGAAGCTTCCTTTCGATCCTGACGTCGCTCATACTCGGACTTAAGCTTCTGAATTACGTAATCAGGTGTCAAAATTTCAGGTGGACTTGATTCTAAACCTGAAATAAAAGTTTCCCAGGAATCCGGCATTGCTCCGATAATGTGACAGACGAACTCTTCATCTCGTACTTCTCCCCGGGCGCGTTGAATTCGAAAAACTAGATCTTGCATCTGATCTATGTACTCGGCCATGGTTCCGGATGTCCACTTTGATTGTGTAAATTTTCTATGAAGATGATGTCGAGAACTTACGTTAACGGTCGAATATATCTTCTCGAAAACAGTCCACATTTCATGTGCAGTACGAAGTCCTACGACGTGCTTAAGTTGAGCATCCTTGATTCCTAAACCGATGGTTGACATAGCTTGACGATTGAGCGCAATCCAATTTGGAGTTTCCTCTGTGGGCATTGCCTTTTCAGTGACTTCCCACAGATCTTCCTTACAGAGAAGAAAGAACATCTTCTGTCGCCAATGATCATAATTCGTCGAATTCGGCAAGCGAAATCCATGCTTGGTAAAACCGCTACGATCGTTTGAAATATTCTCCGTCATATTCTTGTCACGACAAACACAAAATCGGCAAACACAATCGATAAATTAACCGGTTTCACTGCCTTTTAAATATTTGTATTTTCGGCTTCGCGTCCTGGGCCCATAACCTGATGAAATATGCACAAAGCGTCTACACAGTTTAGCCAGAAAATATAAATAATTTATCAGTTTATTTTAAATAAACGTTTTACACACACAGAACGTTAAAGACAGACAGATGAGATGTTACAAACAAATAACAATTACGAACATAGTTCACGGTTCTATTTTATATACCCGGAATGCAATAAATAAACTTTTGATAGTTAATCGCGGAGAGACGCTAAATACAAGTTTTCTAACACATATATTCTAACTTAATAGACTGCGCGTCAATTATATATTGTCGAACTTGAAACACAGCTATCTTTCGACATTAATAACCTTCCCTCCCCGGAATTAAATCGACACGATTTAATTATTTAAAAACTGTAAAAATTTTATTGCGAAAAATATTATCTCAGCCAGGATTCGAACCTGGAACCTGCCTCATTCCGTGAAAAGCGTCGTACCAATTCGATTACCGAGGCATCGCAATAAATTCTTTACAGTTTTTAAATAATTAAATCGTATCGATTTAATTCCGGGGAGGGAAGGGTATTAATGTTTCAAAGATAGCTGTGTTTCAAGTCCGACAATAATCGGTGCGCAGTCTATTAAGTTGGAATATATGTATATATATAATGTACAATATTGTTTTACGTTACTTCTAAAAATAGAATATATGAACACCAACACCTTATTACGGCTCAACGCTCTATTTTCTTCGATTGATTTCTAATCTTGTAAGCCTTTATTATTATATTTATATTTATACGCGGACTTAAACATGCGTTTCTTCAATTTTATTATTAACCGGTTATTGCGATAAATATTACCACATGCCTTGGTAGTCGAATTGATACGACGCCCTTCACGAAATGAGGGAGGTTCCTGGTTCGAATCCTGGCTGAGGTACTATTTTTCGCAATAAATTTTTTACAGTTTTTAAATCATTAAATCGTGTCGATTTAATTCCGGGGAGGGAAG
This sequence comes from Temnothorax longispinosus, assembly GCF_030848805.1. Lineage (NCBI taxonomy): Eukaryota > Metazoa > Arthropoda > Insecta > Hymenoptera > Formicidae > Temnothorax > Temnothorax longispinosus. The sequence goes on along the minus strand of NC_092367.1, from coordinate 8,416,707 downwards.
GGTATTAATGTTCCAAAGATAGCTGTGTTTCAAGTCCGACAATAATCGGCGCGCAGTTTATTAAATTGGAATATATGTATATGTATTATGTATAATGTTTTACGTTACTTCTAAAAATAGAATATATGAACACCAACACCTAGTTACGGCTCAACGCTCCATTTTCTTCGATTGATTTCTAATATTATATTCTTGTAATTTCATAAACCTCTTGTTTCTTATTTTCTTCTCTTCCGTATCAGACTACCTTTCCAATCTTCTTGATGAAGTTGTATATGCATTTAAATATACAACTTGTCGCCTTTAGAATCCCTATAATAAAAGTCTGGACACCGCCCGTCTGACTTCAGATTGGCTCCGCCATGTATGGGATAAAACCGGAAGTTTCCCTGGTCAAGATAATGTAGAAGTGTGTAGAAGTTTATTTAGGCGATTTGGTACATATACCAAAGTTGCTATCGGTGATTGCTATTGGTTCTGATAAAGTTTGGTATTTATAATACCCTTTGGTTGCTTATACCACTCCAAAAATCGCCTAATAAACTTTTACACATTTCTACATCATCTTGACCAGAGAAACTTCCGGTTTTATCCCATACATGACGGAGCCAATCTGAAGTCAGATGGGCGGTGTCCAAACTCCTATTATAAGGATTCTAAAGACGACAAGTTGTATATTCAAATATAGGGACTCAAATCGCCTTTCTTTAACCTATCTCTAACGTATCTGCACATATTATCCACAATTCCTTTCTTCTTCAGTTCCATATCTAGTTTCTCTCTCTCCTCGTCATACTTGCTGGCACCTCCACAACATATGCGCGATACTCTCACACTCACATCCACAGTCATATTTTGCGTCTTCTATATTCTAAGTAGCAAAATGACGTTATAATGACGGTAAATTTTGGTCACAAAATGACCAATCAGACGTCCTAAATAGGTCTCGTGAGATCCGAAAATGACGTCAATACGTCACATCCACACGACGTCATTTTCTGACGTCTTATTGACGTCAAAAATAGGTCCAATGTACATACCGGTTTCTAGAAATGTTTTTTATGAAATTAAAATGTTAAAATGTCCACTTGATAAACGTTTATAAAAAAATGTTGTTTTTTTTCTATATCTAGGAAAAAAAACGCTTTTTTAGCTGTTTCTTTACATATCGTGTGCGTATAAAGCCGTTCTCTCTCAAGGCGGTTACCATCATAGTACAGTACCGCGCCCGTGTTGCTTGACTTCGATGATCCAGTGGACAGTGACGATCTTCTGACCCTGATGCTTCCTTATTAACTGTACTTGTCTATAACAGGTACATCTTTAAAGTATTCAAAAATCTTGTAATGATATCTTCTTGATAGCTATAACACTGCATGAAATAGTTATCACAAAACTATAATCACACGTAACTACATCCACTTATACCATAAATTTGCCACTTCAATCATAAAGTTGTGAAACAAACATATTGTAGTTAATTTTGTAGTTTTTATTTTATTATTACTTTATTATACAAATATTAAAAAGTAAAAATAGTTTTCACAACACCTCCCGGAAAGTTCGATTTTCCATGCCTGTAGAGAGGGGCGAAAGTGACCAATTTCACGCCAGGACGGCATTAGCGGGACGAAAGTAACCACTTTCCGCCCTAGGGAGGAAAGTGGTTACTTTCGTCCCGCTATGCCGTCCTGGAGTGAAATGGCACTTTCGCCTCTCTCTAGGCATAGAGGTCGAACTTTCCGTAAAGATATTGTGAGAAATATTGTGTGCACCTCGGGGCGAAAACGCTACTTTCGCCCCTTGGTGCACAATATACTATTTCACAACACCTCCACGGAAAGTTCGACTTTTCATGCCTGTAGAGAGGGACAAAAGCGGCCAATTTCACGCCAGGGAGGAAAGTTGTTACTTTCGTCCCTGTTACAGGGACGAAAGTAATCAAGTTGTTACTTTCCTCCCGCCAAACAGGGACGAAAGTGGTCACTTTCCTCTTTAGTGCGGAAAGTGATCACTTTCGTCCCTGTTTAGCGGGCGGAAAGTAAAGTAACGGGCAAATCTTAAAACATATATAGGAAGCTTTTCAACAAGTGACAAGTCGACATAAGTGTCGTTTTGTCTTTGTTACTCATTGCCAAAAAAGAAAGATAAAACGACGTTTGTGTCGACTTGTGTCGCTTGCTGGCTGTATCATGACTGAAGATACATCTGAATCAACATCTAAAATACAAAATAGAGGAAATAATCCAATCTTTCAATTCCAAAATTGTATTGTAAATATTAAATTCACTAATTAATGCTTATTCTTTGTAAAAATTATATTCTTTAATTATATTCCAAAAATTAATAGACAGCGATACGAGTCAAGCGCGGTACGTGGTGCGCAAATAGAGAATTAATAGTTACAGAAGTAACGAATTAAAATGTAGGTATATACGTATATACAGATATATTTCAACTTAATAAACTGCGCGCCGATTATTTGTCGGACTTGAAACACAGCTATCGTTGGAACATTAATATTTTTCGCAATAATTTTTTTAGTTTTTTAAATAATTAAATCGTGCAGATTTAATTCCGGGGAGGGAAGGGTATTAATGTTCCAACGATAGCTGTGTTTCAAGTCCGACAAATAATTGGCGCGCAGTTTATTAAGTTGGAATATATGTATATACGTTTATACATTTTAATTCGTTACTTCTGTTACTATTAATTCTCTATTTGCACACCACGTACCGCGCTTGACTCGTATAGCCGTCTATTAATTTATTGACATTTTCACGAGTCTAATGATATATTTATATTCTAAAAATTATATTTTTTTACATTTTTTTGGAAATTTTATTGTCATTTTAAAATTAAAATTATTTATATATTTTTTTTAATTTTATTTTAATTTTATTTTTTTTATGTGGGGGGGCTTTGCCCCTTACACCCCCCCCTAGGGGTTTCGCCCCTGGATCCCACCAGGGGCTTTGCCCCTGGACCCCACCAGGGGCTTCGCCCCTGGGCCCCACCAGGAACTTTGCCTTTGGACCCCACCGAGGGCTTTACTTTTGGGCCCCACCAGGGCTTCGTCTCTAAATCCCACATCACTCTCTTTTTCTCTTTCTATTTAACTACACGCGCGTATAAACTATATGAATGGAACATCAAACGCATACACTCTACAGGCATTCAAAAGTCGAACATTTCCGTAAAGAGGTGTTGTGAAAAATATCGTGTGCACCTCGGGTCGAAAGCTTTTTCAGACTCGTCTGAAAAACGCTACTTTTGCCCCTTGGTGCACAATATACTATATATTACAAAAAGACCTTATTTAGACGACTTTAAGACATCTTTAAAATAACGTCTTTAGATGGTTTAAGAAATGATTCTTATAAACGTCCATTATTAGTCGCCAACGTCATAGACCAAAAATGACTAAAAATGGACGTCATTATGTCGTCTTCCGACGTCACTTTGCTACTTGGGATAATTTTTCCTCGTGAGCAATTTGTTAAGATTATAGTGATTTGCACTCAGTCTATTAACCAAAACACAAAATAGACCAGTAGAAATAGTAATATCACTCATAGATATCTATAAATATTTTTGCGGAATATTTATTAACAAAAATGTTAATTTTTAACAATTTTTAATGTTGCCGACCCTGGGATAGTTAGAAAATTTAATAAACATCAGAAAACCATCGATTAAATATTTCCCCAAGTTTGCTAAATATTTGCAATTTTTTACGTAAGGTGGCAACGAATTTTGCAAATTTATATATATTTTTTTACATTTTGCGGACCTCGAGGAGGTTAGCAAAATGACCCAAGTAGCAAAGTGACGTCAGAAGACTACATAATGACGTCTATTTTTAGTCATTTTTGGTCTATAACGTCGGCGACTAATAATGGACGTTTATAAGACGTCATTTCTTAGACCATCTAAAGACGTCATTTTAAAGACATCTTAAAGTCTGGACGACTAATAAGGTCTTTTTGTAATATAACTATTTTTACTTCTTAATATTGTATAATAAAGTAATAATAAAATAAAAACCACAAAATTAACTACAATATGTTTGTTTTGCAACTTTATGATTGAATGAGTGGTGAATTTATGGTATAAGTGGATGTAGTTACGTGTGATTATAGTTTTGTGATAACTATTTCATGCAGTGTTATAGCTATCAAGAAGATATCATTACAAGATTTTTGAACACTTTAAGGATGTACCTGTTATAGACAAGTACAGTTAATAAGGAACCGTCAGGGTCAGAAGATCGTCACTGGCCACTGGATCATCGAAGTCAAGCAACACGGGCGCGGTACTGTACGGATGGGTGACCGCCTTGAAAGAGCGGCTATACGCACATGATATGTAAAGAAACAGTTAAAAAAGCGTTTTTTTCCTAGATAAAGAAAAAAAACGTTTTTTATAAACGTTTATTAAGTGGACATTTTAATATTTTAATTTCATAAAAAACATTTCTAGAAACCGGTATGTCGTACATTGGACAGTAATAGGTATAATAGGCCGATTCTAACCATGGAGCTTCGAGAGGGGAGTGAGGGAGGGGGGTATTGGAATGCGAAGGGGGGAAGGGAGAGGGGTCGGGGTATCGGATTTCAAAAATATCGGATTTTAAGGATATCGGATTTCAAGGATATCGGATTTCAAGGGTTAAACGGGGATTGTTTCGCCCCGGAGGCTAGATTTGCGAAATTAGTGCGTTTGCTCGAAGGACCAGAGGGGGGTAGTTAAATTCCCCTCACGACTAATGATAAAACAAATAAGCGAAAGCGACTCACCGTTCGGTCGGCCGTCTCCCGAAGGGGTGTCTTCCTTCCTCGGCAGGCACGTGCAGCAAGCGAGCAGAACAGCAGGCAGGCGGCCGCAAGCAAGCAAGGCAGCAGGCAGGTAAAGCAAGGCAGCAAGCAAAGCGAGGTAGCAAGCAGGTAAGTAAGAGAGCAGGAGAAATGCACACTCCAGGAGGATCGAGTGACTTTCCGAAGATTCGGGTCGGCGCGTGCCGTAGATGTGTGTCCCGAGATCTCTTAGCGGTGAGTGCGTGTGTGCCGTAAGACGGCTTGAGTGTGAGTCCTTTTGTGTGTGTGTGTGTGTGTGCCGTAAGACGGCTGGCCAAAAATGTTTGTGCCGTAAGACGGCTTGACTGCGAATCCAAAGATGTGTGTGCCGTAGGACGGCTTGACTGAGAATGTTGTGTCCCCGCGGTCCTGGAACATGTCGCCGCGGGCGAGTAGTTGCTTCCTTTTCGGAAGGAGTGGATGCCGTCGGCGGATGGGCGATGGCAGCACCGACAGGTGGGTCGCATAATTCTACTGGTCGCGATCCGCCGACGTTTCACGCAAAATTACAAGAAACGTTTATAACTAAACTAATGACAGTTTTCAACGGTTAGTTACAACTATATAAGGCGATACGCCAAACATACCCTATTGGATTATGCGGGGAAGGGGGAGGGGAGGGGGATGACCTTAGCATACCACCGGGATAAGTCACCGGGATGACTCACTCGCGCTACGGGGTCCGCGGGAGGGGAAGTCTGCGTTCGCGTTCGCCGCGTGGGGGGTCCGCGTTCGCCGCGTGGGGAATCCGCGTTCGCGTTCGCGGTCGCTGCGCGCCGCGTGGGGGGTCCGCGTTCGCGTTATTAATTTTTAGATAAAAAAAGAAAATACTTCTTGACGAGGGAGGGGGACCATGGCCGCGGCCCACCGTCATCCATCTCAACGGGGCCAATAAATCCGCGTGCACCTCTGCTCGCCCGCGTCCGACGACCGGTTGAGCTCGCCCACGTTCAATGATCGCGCGGAGATTATCATACAATGTCCCGCGTCCGACGTTCACGGGGCGGTAAGTGTCCGGATGTCGAGCCCGCAGTTGGATGTCCCAGATTAGTTGCATCCGCTCGATTCCGCGTAAGATGCGAAAGCGGATGGCGCAGGGATTTGGGAGCAGCGGGCCTCTTTCCCTGATCACGATCACTATCAGAGTTTTCAAATTCTATATTATCAAATTCCACAACACCTCCCCTCACTTCACTCTTTTCAATATTATTTGCGTTTTGTAGAAGAAAGCGCGGAGACATCATAAAAAAAACTTAGTATAAAATCACAAACAGAAACAATCACAAACGCAACAAAGGCGACTAATTGCGTCACTAATCCTCAAAGCAAAAAAATTTCCGGACAAAACACGTTTAAGCATGCTCACGACCACGACGAGACTGAATTCAATGACGGTTTAGACGGTTGCAGAACGGATAAATCGCCAGAAAAAAATATAATGGCGGTGTATAAAACTGATAGTCGCTTCGAGCGAAAAGTAAGATAAAATACGTCTCGCACTACAAAGGCAAGCGCCGACGTCCGCCAGAAGTCCGGTTGCTTGAATTTACAAACAAATATCACATACCATAACATAGAAGCGAGGCGCCGATGCTCCGGCGGACGTCGCATATACGGCTCAAATAGAAATGCGCGCAAACAAATTATAGCACGAATTATACTTAAAAAACAATCTATCTACGCAGTACGTAAAAACAAAGGAAGAAATGACGTCATCGACGATAATCGACCCGATGACGCATCGAACCTGTCGGGGCACGTTTCGTAAACAAATGTTTTCTAGGAAAAGGGGGTGTTATCGCATAGACTAAACAATTTCGCACTATTTTTTACGATGCAGTACGTAAAACAAAGGAAGAAATGATCTTTCAAGAATCAGGTAGAGCGAGAGAGAGAGAGAGAGAGAGAGAGAGAGAGAGAGAGAGAGAGAGAGAGAGAGAGAGAGAGAGAGAGAGAGAGAGAGCAAAGGGTATATAACGAGGGATGAAACGCGTCAAACCGCAGTAGTAAGATTTGAGAGCATATGTGTGCAGCGATATATCGGTCGAAAAGTATCGCGGTTTCTTCGGTATTTTACGGTTGAACATTATCACGTGCAAGTGCTCTGTAAAAAAGATTCTTTTATCGCTCAGTCGCAAAGATGTTCGTCCTGCTGTCGAGACCTTCGGACATTCGCGATTTTAGCGCCGAACAGCTGCAATTCGTGCCGAAAGCCGTTCTATTGCAAGTGTGCGATGATCACGTCTATTATGTGTGGGACAAGCTTCCGCAGCATATAAAGGCCGATTTGGAGGTTCAGACCTATCGTCGCTGTGACGAACATTACAATCAACCGTGGCAGCGAACGCACATCGACGATCCCGCTCCGATGATTAAGGATTGCGGCGAATGCCAACGAAAAAACCATTAGCTTTTGCGACGTGAACATTTTTTTTCATAACAGTGAGCAAGAAGAAATGATGCTTGACAATAATCGCTCGTGGTCACCGGACTATAAAAGTGATGAAAGCGATGAAAGCAATGACTTTCCATACTATTGCGGCCGTTTTTACTATGCTGACCGTTCAATAGATGATATCGCATCGCCAATGCATTGCGTGAAGAAGATCGAAAAAAAATCGACAAATGTGCAACAAATATCACTGGTGCAGTTTGTTCGCGATCGCGAACTCGGGATACGCGGAACCGATAAACGCATCGTTAGACAAGGAGTTGTTATCGATACCAGGCATTGTCCTTATGACTAGAAGTCTAACATAAGATGGAAAATATACATACAATTACGGAACGAGGAAAAAGAATATGAAGCTCGTCTAGCTGGTGAAGATTCTTTTTACATTAAACTGTTTAAACATGACTTTAAGTCGGAGTATGAGGAGTATCGCTATTGGGCGACTACAGTTATTCGTGAGATAAATAGTCTCTTTGACACTGTACTCATTCTAATTTGCACAGGCATTGGAAAGTGCGTCGAATTGGTGGTGATGTACAACCTGATTCTGCAAGCTTATTGCCGTACCGTCGATAATAAGATATTCGGTCCTAATAGTACATTGATTCAAAAAACTCTTGAACGTAAACTTAATATGATTGTGATAATTGGCACTGTAATGTCCCCTTCTTCAGTCTTTATGAATTCATGTTGGAACACTATCGCGTTCAATATGCATATCGACATTGTCCAGCGTGTCATCGATACATGTGCAAGTGGTCCTTCGAAGATTGTGGCGTGATCTACAAATCTCTTTTTGTGCTAAATAGATAAAACATGGAGCAATTCGAGCAAACCGAACCCGATCTATGGGAACTGTCCGACCAAGTCGCTACCGTGGGTGAGTTTTACACATGGGAGCTGAAATGCGAGGCACGTAGTAGTGCCAAACGTCCGCGGCTCTCGATCGGGCAGAGGCAGAGAGTTGGTTGCCAGAATCGCGCGACTCGAGAATGCGAAGTCGCGATTGGAAAGACAATTTATCCATAGCGGTGGTGATTATGCGGACGCCGGTAACAGTGGTGACACGCGCGCGGCAGAACTCGTATGGCGAGAAATCGATGCCGCGTTCAAAACGCGAATAATGACCGGCGCGGTAATTAATACAGACTACATAGAACCGCGACAGTTTTTGGAAGACGCCTGCGTAGTGTGCAAGCGAGTGCGAGACATTATAAAAACACATAACTGTGTCAAAGTGAACACCGCGTTCAACGGAGAGTTTGTGGCGGGTGATAAACGTGTCAATAAGAGTCTGAACACAAAAAACAAAGAACTCTGTCGTACATCGATCTTGCGCAAGTGGTACAAGCGGCACGTTATCGAGCCCACATTAGCGTCCCTCGAGGAGTTCCAGGAACGCGACAGTGGGTGGGCGTTGACGCGAATTCTCAATTTGACGGTAAACGTCAACAGGTACAATCCTTTGCGCGCGGGGTGTCACTTGAAATTGCCTCAAGACATTAAATTTAAGCACGCGGTGATCAATGCTCTGCATCCAGCTGAAAGACATTCAGATCTGGAATCATCATACCCGCATTATACAACGGTATTGAATTTACGAGACATTGAATTCCCAATGACGTTGAGTCAAATTAAACAGTTCGAACGACTCAACGATATATCCGTCAATGTCTATACCATCGAGGGACAGAAGACTTCAAACGTTCTTCCAATACGGCTTACCGACAGCACGAGTGATAAACACGTGAATCTGCTGTACGTGCAGGATCCGCGAGACAACAATGTTGGACATTTTGCGTGGATCAAGATAGACATCCCGCCCCGCAAATTAATAAGAAAGGACACACAAAGTACTTTTGCGATCGGTAAGTACATATACTTTTTTTTTTTAATATATATATCATTTTAAATTTTTTTGTGTAAAAATTTATAATATTTGTATTTTTTTTGCAGATGTCTACATTATTTTAGCTCGAGCGACAAGTTGCAGTATCACAGCGTCGATTGCGGAAAGATGAACGACTGCGCTACCGAGCGAGGACAACAAGTGGCTGAGCTTCAAGAACCACAACAGGAAAGAGCAACTTCCCTTCGTGGTGTACGCCGATCTGGAGTGCGTGCTGAAGAAGACACAACCGGAGACGGAACACGCGTCATACGCCTATCAACATCATCGGGTATAGGATACTACGTACAGTGCTCGTATGATGAAACGTTATCAGCGTATCGATTTCGTCGCGATAATGATTGCGTCGCGTGGTTCACCGAGGAACTTAAAAGATTGGCGCATCGCGTAAAGAACATCTTGTCCGAGAATGTTAGCATGGTAGACCTAACGCGAGACGAGTGGGAGACATTTCGCAGCGCGGCGCTGTGTCACATTTGCAAAGAACTGTTCGCGCCGGATGATAATCGCGTACGTGATCATTGCCACCTCACCGGTCGATATAGAGGTCCAGCACATTCGACGTGCAATCTAAATTATAAGGATTCTCACTTCATCCCAGTAATATTCCATAAATCTATCGGGCTACGATGCTCATTTTATTATCACGGATATAGCTGCCGCGTTCGAAGGCTCAATTGATGTACTACCTATAACAAAGGAAAAGTACATCTCATTCACTAAACACGTAAAAGATACAGCCGAAAGATCAGATTCGCGAAACGATATAAAATTAAGATTTATCGACTCGTACAAATTTCTAAGCACGAGTCTCGCAAAATTGACATCCTTTCTCGATGCTTGACCGGTGAGTCCGTATCCGAGAGCGATTACGCGCACGCCGCGAACGTATGGCAGCGATTTTCCGTTTGAACCCTAGGCGAATACAGCGATCTATACCATAAAACCGATGTCTTGCTGTTGGCCGACATTTTCGAAAATTTCCACGACAATTGTATCGCGAGTTATGGACTTGATTCCGCGTACTACTACACTTTACCGGGTTTTACGTGGGACGCTATGTTGAAACATACTCGTGTCAATTTCGAACTGCTGACCGACATTGACATGATCATGTTTATCGAACGCGGTATTCGCGGTGGCCTGAGTCAATGTTCAAACAGATACGCGCGGGCCAACAACAAGTACATGCAGTCGTACGATCCATCGAAACTATCGTCGTACCTGATGTACTTCGATGTCAACAATTTGTACGGCTGGGCGATGTGTCGGCCACTGCCCTACGCAGATTTTCGATGGATCGAAAGACGCGTCAAATTTCGACTTTAGCGCAATCGCTTCGGATTCGCCTACAGGTTATATTCTCGAGGTGGATCTCGAGTATCCGCAGGATAAACATGACGCGCACACTGACCTACCGTTCTATCCGACGCGCGATAAACCGCCCGGCAAACGGTAGGACAAACTTCTCGCCACGCTGTACGATAAGAAGCGTTATGTCATCCATTATCGCAATCTGCAGCAGTGCACGCGCCACGGCCTTCGCGTCACAAAAACACACGCGTATTACAATACGCTCAATCTGCGTGGCTCCGCGCTTACATCGAACTTAATACAAAATTCAGAACATTGGCCAAAAATTAGTTCGAGAAAAATTTATATAAATTGATGAATAACGCGGTTTTTGGGAAAAATATGAAAAATGTACGCAACCACGTCGATGTAAAATTACTGACAAAGTGCGACGGACGATACGGCGCGGAGGCAATAATCGCGCGACCCCACAGCAGCGTGTTTTCGGAAAATCTGGTAGCCGTTGACCTGCGCAAACTCGAGGTGAAATTCGACAAACCGATTTACGTCGGCATGTGCATCCTCGACTTGTCGAAGGTGTGCCTATACGAATTTCACCACGAGTACATGTCTCCCCTGTACCGCGACTTGTGTAGAATCATGTATACCGACACGGACAATCTGATTTATCATATCGAGTGCGACGATGCGTATGAGAACATGAAACGTGATATAGTCAGGTTCGACACGAGTGACTATGCGGTAGATAACGCGTATGGTATGCCACTCGTCAATAAAAAAGTGCCGGGCCTGATGAAGAACGAAAACAACGGTGCCATTATGACCAAATTCGTTGGACTTAGGGCGAAAATGCCTTGTGAGTCGATGGTAAAAAAAAACACTAAAAAAGCAAAAGACGTCAAAAGCAACGTTATTTCGCGTACCATTACGTTCGACGACTACACGCGATGTTTGAACAATGAGATCAAAATGACTCGATCGCAGTCGTGCATAAGATCGAAAATGCACGAAGTGTACAATATCCACGAGACGAAAATCGCTCTGAGTCCGTACGACGATAAGCGATATATCGTACCGGATTTGACCGATACGTTGCCGTGGGGACATTATCGCATACCTTTATATGATAAGAAACAGTGAAGATTCATGTATGCAATGTATGCAAGATATGTAATATAATATATGTATGTATGTATGTAATGTAATGTAACGGTAATCTAACGGTAACGTAAGGTCGCGGATATCGCGCGAGAGGAGACCGTTCGCGCGAACAGCTACGAAGACGAGGTCGCGGAATAACCGATAGTGCTCCGCGCAAATTACAATACGATGAAGAGCGAGATCAAGTGCGCTTTCAGAGTGAACTTTAACAAACATAACAACGTCGGTTCGCTGCTGGGATTCTCGTTGACGCGTATATTGCAGCCGGGACAGTGGTACGAATCGGACGCACCGATTAATATTATCAACGTAAACATTATCCGCGTGGAGTGTAACGTGACCGCGGGTGCGTACAGCAACAGTAAACGCGTTCATACAATACACGAATTTTCACCGAGCGTACCACCAGGATATAAGATATCTGAAAAGCCGGCGCAGATCATTTACCTGCCGATCATTGCGCGGAGCGTAAAAGCGCAATTCCACTGAGGCAACACTAAGCGACATGTAGTATGCCACATGTCATCTGGTGTCGCTTATTTTTGATGCGCGATTTCAAACCGTGCCACAAACTCAATGTCGCACGAGCGCCCTATGTCGCATGCGCCTTGTCATTTGTGTTTGTAGTATGTGGCTAAATCCATTTCATTGAAGCAACATCAGTATCGTGCGTCATGTCTTTGGAAACGGTAGCAGCAGCTGTTTATTTGGTAATACCGTTAAGTGGCAAGAGAAAAAAACGAAAAAAACCAAAGTGGTGGAGAAGAGAATTATTTATTGGGAGTCTAAAATCTTGAAATAAATTTTTCAATAAATTGGTTGCGGACGATAGCGCTTTATTTAAAAACTTTGTTGTTTTTATAATCGAAACTTTTATTGTTCCATAATTTCGGCGAATTATGATAATCCTCAATAAATAACGTAGTTTTCTCAATATTGCACTCCATATCGCTTGCTACAAGCCGCACCGATCCATTGACTGTCGGATAACTGGCGACATCTTTCAACAATCTGAATCTTGTTGAAAGATGGCACATGCAACCGGCAACACCAATCACAGTGTAGCATGCTACACTGTCGCATGCCACATGAAGCTTTATGTTGCTTCGGTTGAAAGACTCCATGTCGCATGCGTCATTGCCGCATGCGACATGTTGCCCAAATGTTGACTCAGTGGAATTCCGCCTTTATATCTTTACGGCTGCGCCGATCGACGATATCGTCAAGTCGACATTTGATGGCGTTAAACAAGAGACGAAAAAAAAGCTCAACGCGTCGAACGTTAGGTTTTTACAATCTGTGGGATTCGCGGTGCGAAACATCTGAACGCGTGAACGATGACTGAAATTCTCAACATCGGAGGCGAGCCGGTCTTTGACGATCGCATCGTCAAGATCGAGACTCACACGTACAACCCGTACGCCAACACAACGTTTGACTATAGCGACGAGATACAAATACCCATACAACAGCAGATCTGTATACGTTGCCGTGCAAAAGTTTTCTCTACGTCGAAGGAACATTGACGGTGGCCAGAGCAGCCGGTCAAGCCGATAACGTGGTATTGGGTACTAATTGCGTCGCGTTCATGTTCGATGAGATTCAATACGAGCTCGATTGTATGGAGATTGATCGCTGCAGAAACGTAGGAATAACCAGCACGCTCAAGAACTACGTTACGGTATTGTCCGACAGAAGCGTGATCCTGAAAAACGCTGGCTGGGATCCACAGAATAACCCGAACAGATATTTCAATTTCTGCGTACCGCTCAACTTGTTACTGTAATTTTGCGAGGATTACAAACGCGTGGTGATCAACGCTCGTCACGAATTGATCTTGATACGATCGCGCAACGACAACAATTCCCTGGTGGGAAGTCTCGCGTTGGAGCCTACTATCAAAATACTCAAAATACAATGGCGAATGTATCACGTGGTATTGAACGAGATCAACAAGTTGTCGACGCTGCGCGCCTTGGAAGACGGACGATATTTAAATAGGGGTTTCCGTTCGTGGGATCTGTACGAGTATCCCCTGTTGCAGAATACGACCAAGCACTCGTGGGCCATTAAGACTGCGACTCAGCTCGAGAAACCGCGATACGTCGTCTTCGCTCTGCAGACGGATCGGAAGAACGTCATGTCCGCCGACACAAGCCGATTCGACGACTGCAACTTGACCAACGTAAAACTCTCTAAACTCGGAAGTTTATCCGTACGATGACCTGAATTTAAAATTTGATAAACACAGATGGGCGATTCTGTACGATATGTACGCGCGTTTCTGCAAGGGCTACTACGGATACGAATATCTCGAGCCGAGTCTCACCGTTTCGACTTTTCTACGTAACGGCCCGTTTGTGATCATCGATTGCTCTCGCCAAAACGAATCCGTCAAAAACGCCACCGTAGATGTCAGAATAGAATTCGACTGCATGGAGGACGTACCGCCGAATACCTCCGCGTACTGTCTCATCATACACGACCGCGTGATTGAGTACAACCCGTTGACGAACGTGGTGCGCAAAATAGTCTAACAATGAGTGTTCGCGGCAACGTCGACGTGAATATTATTTTCTCTCTCTCTCTCTCTCTCTCTCTCTCTCTCTCTCTCTCTCTCACACACAACTGAAAAAAGCGCGCCTTCATTTGAGCTTAAAGATATGGCCTCTTCTGCGGATTCACGTACTCAATCGACCTCATTGCCTGCGACGAATGATCTATTGTTGCGACTGATTGAGCAAATGAAACAGTCTGACGCAAGGATCTCTGCTTTCATTGACAACCAGCAGAAAATTAATGATGAGATTACCAAGTCTGATCAAAAGATTTCTGCCTTCATTGAGAATCAACAAAGAACGAATGAAGCAATCAATACTAAGCTTGATCTGATAAATTGCTTATCTGAAACAGTAGCCGGCAATTCTCAACGTATTTCCTCCTTGGAGCTTGAGAATGCGGCTCGTTTAGGCTACGCGATAACCATCCCCCTTTTCCTAGAAAAAATTTGTTTACGACGAACATGTTCCGACAGGTTCAATGCGTCATCGACTGTCCTTCGCCGAATAATTTAATAACATAAAGAAAGCAGCTATAATTTCTTCGCGCGCATTTCTATTCAAGCCGTATATGCGACGTCCGTCAAAACTCTTGAATTTAAAATCAAATATTGCATACCGTAACATAGAAGCGAGGCGCTAATGTTTTGGCGGACGTCGGCGCTCGCCTTTGTAATGCGAGACGTATTGCGACTATCATTATATTTTTATACACCGCCATTATAATTTTCTCTGACGACTTCTTCGTTCTGCAACCGTCATTGAATTCAGTCGCATCGAGTCCACGCAAAGTGGTAGACGTGTTTTTTTACGAGTTTTTTGTGATGCCTCCGCGCGAACCTTTTACACCTAAAGACATAAAAGACAGTAAAATTTTGGGAGGCCCGATGCTCCCCAGTTTGAAGACGCTATAGAGGCGTTTGAAGGCGCTGCTCCCGCGCCCCGGCTTCCGGCAAGTGGTACGCTATCCGCGCCCGGCCGCGCGCGAGAAGACCTGTTCCGCCTGACGGAGGGCCGATTTCCCCTCGTGGACGAGGTGCTGATTGCCTACGCAAACCGCGTAGCGAGTTTGTAGAGATATAAAACGTCTACTACTAAGGAGTATAAGTTTCTGGTGAGACGCTTACTAAACGTAGTACTCCACGCACGTGGAGTAACAATGGAACAAGACTATTGTGCATCGATGAGGAGATATTCAATAATGTGGATGATGGAGCACCCGTACCCCTGTCACAAGCAACAGAGGATACCGCTACGTCAAAAACAAATAAGTATAAACGTCGTAACGTATCTCAATATCAGGGAGACAGGATTATTAAACAGAAGAGGAAACCGAATCATGTCAAGAATCTTTTTCCAACTGAAAATAGTAGAGAACGCGGATGGGTGGGTGAACCCGACCCGTCGCGATCGATTTCTTCGGGGAGTGGACAGTGAGGAAAACGTGGGCGTTATTTCACGGCCGTGATTCCCAAAGGTTATTTCGAAGAATGTCGCAAGACCTTGGAGAATTCCGCTGCTTACTACATCGTGCAAAGGGGACGTGCAAAAGAAAGGGGACAAAGTGGATTCAATCATTACCAATTACTGTTTGGCCGCTAGTTGCCCACGCGCAACGAGTAGTGAGGGCTCCTGTTCGCCGCCCTGCTAAGGTAGGATTTCCCACGCGACTGCCACGCGGACCTCCACGCGGACCCCGCGGCGCGACACGCACTCCCCACGCGGCGCGCGGCGAACGCGAACGCGGAACTCCCACGCGGCGCGCGGCAACCGCGAACGCAAACGCGGACCCCCCACGCGGCGCGCGGCGACCGCGAACGCGAACGCGAACCCCCCACGCGGCGAACGCGAACGCGAACTTCCCCTCCCGCGGACCCCGCGGCGCGGGTGAGTCATCCCGGTGACTCATCCCGGTAGTATGCTAAGGTCAACCCCTTCCCCTCCCCCTTCCCCGCGTAATCCAATACCCTTGAAATCCGATATCCTTGAAATCCGATACCCCCCCCCCTCCCTCTTCCCCTTAACCCCCCGCGCATTCCAATACCCCTCTCCCTCAACCCCCCCCCTCTGTGCTCCATGGTTAAAATCGGCCCATTATACCTACTTTGGACCTATTTTTGACGTCAATAAGACGTCAGAAAATGATGTCGTGTGGATGTGACATATTGACGTCATTTTCGGATCTCACGAGACCTATTTAGGACGTCTGATTGGTCATTTTGTGACCAAAATTTACCGTCATTATGGCGTCATTTTGCTACTTGGGGAGATATATTATGTTAGTAACAAAAGTAACCAATAGAAAATGTTTAAAGACATATGAAATTATTATTAATTTTTGGAATTATAATGTCTATTTCTATAAAAATGTCTGGTCTAAAATATCTGTCTTCATTAAAGACTGACCGAAAAAATCATGAAGAGTAGAGATAAAGAGGACGAACTCATATAGGCGATGCGTCAAATTCATGAGCTTAAAAGTGGTTGTCGATATTAGTTCGAAATGCTAATCGAAATGTCGCTTTCGTTCCATGACGGCGTATTCATGTATACAGTGTGAGTGTGTTAGTAGATTACTACACACTCGTGAATATAAAACGCATATAAAATCATAGACTTAGGAAGAGATAGACGGAGCGTAACCCACATAGCACAGCTGACCTTTATGAATTTAAAAAGATCTGAATCTGATCTTTATGAATTCATAAAGATCAACTGTGCTATCTGGGAAGCTTGCGGGGTAGGTGAAAACGCGGTGAGGGGAAATAGAGACCATTCCCGGCTATTTCCGTAACGGTTCGGCGTTACCATATATATAATATATGGTACGCCGAAGGGGGAGAGCTCCAGTTGCCTGCAAAACAATTACCCACAGCTTTGTTTGTACACACCGTATTGCACACAATCCCGATTGCATACATTCCCATTTGCACACAGAGCGATTGCTTACAGGCATTATTGTGCACATGTCGCTTTGTCTACACGATCATATTGCACACAGCGCGTTGCACACACGACCGTATTGTACACAGTGCATTGCACACACGGCTGTATTGCACACAGCGTATTGCACACACGGCTGTATTGCACACAGCGCATTGCACACATGACTGTATTGCACACAGCGCATTGCACACACGAACGTATTACACACAGCGCATTGCACACACGGCTGTATTGCACACAGCGCATTGCACACACGACCGTATTATTGCACACAGCGCATTGCACACATGGGTGTTATTGCACACAGCGCATTGCGCACACGACCGTATTGCATACAGCGCATTGCGCACACGGCTGTATTGCATACACGGGAGAGCGTCCCGTTTGACCAGGTTGCGATTAATCACAGCCACTCATAGCCCCCGGTGCCTGAAGTTTTTCCACTGTGGATCAGCTAATTAGAAATTTTTACAGACGGCCGGATCAAGCAACGCGATTGGTCGAAACCTTGCAAAAGTGCGCGAATTTGAAACGTATGTATAGTTATAATGCATATCACTTATTGTTAGCTGGACACTGCATTTCTTTATTTATTAAATAATGCTGGATTAAATAATTTATTAAATGTTTTTTATTGCGAGTACATAATTGATCCCTAAAATTGACTTCGGTAAGACTTTCGAATAGCCCCTACCTCCAAATTTAATGAAACTTGCAGCAATTGTAGAGCATTAAATGACACGCCCACACTATAAAGGATTTTGTACGGAAACAAATAGGAACGGAGAAATTAAAAAATACAAATGGTAAATTGTATGATTACCTATTGGGTAATTATTTACATGGAGGGGGTCACCTTGGATGACCTTGATATTTTAGTATATTTTTAAAGTCATCTTCCTGAGTGACCTTCAAAAGGTTTCAACCCACCCTCGTTATTTATTCAGAAATTATTAACAATAAAAATTTGAGAAATGTAGCAGTTATTTTGAGTATTAAAAGGCATAAATGACTAATATATATGTTGAAATAGTACATGCATGAACAAAGAAAATACGATGCAATACAATACAAATGAATAATTTGTATATTGCGACAAATATTCACACATCTTGTTTAATACCACCTTTACTTAAACGAGCTTGTAAAGAATGTAAAGTATGCCACGAACTCATGTGACAACTCGTCTCGCGTGAAAAGTGTATGCGTGGAGGCAGTAGGTTTCGCCATCCTGCGGAGGGCTCCACTATTGTTAAAGAGTGACACATAGTGACTAGACACATAGTGTACCTTCAAAGTACATGCGTGAGCTTTCTACGCGTGGAAAGTTGTAAACCCATGTGACAACTCGTCTCGCGTGAAAAGTGGAAACAGTAGGTTCCGCCCCTCTACGGGAGGTTCCACAACTTTTAAACTAGATACATAGTATGCCTTACAAAGTACATGCGTAAACTTTTCACGCGTGGAAAGTTGTAAACCCATGTGACAACTCGTCTCGCGTGAAAAGTGTATGCGTAGAGGCAGTAGGTTCAGCCCCTCTGCGGGGGGCTCCACAACTTTTAAACTAGATACATAGTGTGCCTTACAAAGTACATGCGTAAACTTTTCACTCGTGGAAAGTTGTAAACCCATGTGACAACTCGTCTCGCGTGAAAAGTGTATGCGTGGAGGCAATAGGTTCCGCCCCCCTGCGGGGGGCTCCACTATTATTAAACAAAACACATAATGTGCCTTCAAAGTACATGCGTGGACTTTCCACTGCTTTAAAATTTCCATTCACTGCTTTAAAAAACTTTCCTTTGTTCATACATGTACTATTTCTAAAGTTTCGTTAAAATTCAACCACTAGATTGTCTACAAATTAAAATAAAAATTTTGAATTTTTGACGCCAATTTCTCCGTTTTTATTTGTACAAAATTTCCGTATAAAATCCTTTATGGTATGAACGTGTCCTCTAATGATCAACAATTGCTGCAAGTTTCATAAAATTCGGAGGTAGGGACTATTCAGAAGTTGAGCCTTGACTGCTGTACATAACATAATAAAGAAATGTAATTATACAGTATAGAGAATGCAGTTTTGAGAACATGCCTCGTGACCACATGCGTATACCAAAGTACATGCGTGAGCGGGGGGGGCTTCTCACCCCCCTCCCCTCAAACAGATGGTCCTGACTTACTTTATACGTAGGAATGTACTTAAGAAAATCGTTATCAATGCATACAAATTTGTACATATGCAACAAACTTTTAATATTTATTAAAGAACTAATGAATCCAGTTTTTACGTTTGTTTTAAATATATTTCTACGTACTTTATTCCCGTTCTTATCGTATCTGTCAATGGGCAATGATTTGATCTAATCTGCACATTCTTGAAGTTTTTCTTCAATTTGAACATAATTATTGCTATTTATAGGCTTTTTGAAACCATATTGTCTTAAATTTTTGGAGTTGAATATATCGAAAAAATTATTAAATAGAGTTATGTATTTTATAGTTGGCAAACAATCTCTAAACCCCGGTAATTGTAATTATAACCCAAGTGATACACATCACAAAATTATGTTACCTTATCAAAAAGAAGAGTCGCGCTTCAAGTGATCTATTACAATTACAAAAAAGAAATGATATCTCTTTAAATTACAGCGCCAATTACAGAGAGAACATATATATATGTATATATATATATATTGCCTCAAAAAATAATTGTTGCACTACTTTGAAAAATCTTTACATTGTGTCAATTAGAAAAGAATGTATGATAACAATTTTATAAGATTAAAAAATTTTATTTAAATTTAACAAGGGACTACAAGATATTTAAATACAAAGTTTACATGTGTATTTTTTAGTGGTCACAAAGAATTACAGAGGTAACGGTACAAAATACAAATATTTTATTAAAATATTTAATCCAACGAGGGAATACAATTTGTATTTAAATACAAAGTTTATATATGTATTTTTCAATAGAATAAAAGATTTAATCACAAAGAATTACAGAGGTAACAGTACAAAATAAAAATACTTTATTAAAATACATAAATTTTTCTTGTAAAAAAACTTGGCGCTGCTAGACCTCGAAATTTTAAATAAATAAATAAACTTATCCTATACTTAATTATAAGCCGCATTCATTATCCGCCGTCCGCGTCGTCACGCACACCCATATGACTCACTCCAACATCCACGCTGATAATATTACTCCCATCGCATTCTTCTCTGAATTATTTTTATTTATTGTTGTCCTTATTTATTTAAAATTTCGAGGTCTAGCAGCGCCAAGTTTTTTTACAAGAAAAATTTATGTATTTTAATAAAATATTTTTATTTTGTACTGTTACCTCTGTAATTCTTTGTGATTAAATATTTTATTCTATTGAAAAATACATATATAAACTTTGTATTTAAATACAAATTGTATTCCCTCGTTGGATTAAATATTTTAATAAAATATTTGTATTTTGTACCGTTACCTCTGTAATTCTTTGTGACCACTAAAAAATACACATGTAAACTTTGTATTTAAATATCTTGTAGTCCCTTGTTAAATTTAAATAAAATTTTTTAATCTTATAAAATTGTTATCATACATTCTTTTCTAATTGACACAATGTAAAGATTTTTCAAAGTAGTGCAACAATTATTTTTTGAGGCAATATATATATATATACATATATATATGTTCTCTCTGTAATTGGCGCTGTAATTTAAAGAGATATCATTTCTTTTTTGTAATTGTAATAGATCACTTGAAGCGCGACTCTTCTTTTTGATAAGGTAACATAATTTTGTGATGTGTATCACTTGGGTTATAATTTTTCGGAAATAAAGATACTACTGCTTAGATTTTTTCGAGATTTTTCGAGATATAAAGATTACGTCTACCACTTGTTACTTAGGTTTTTTTGAGGTATAATACTACCACTTTCTTTTTTTTTCGAGGTAACAACATATACACTACTATACGTGTACTTGGCGCCTTTTTTTACCTTTTTTTTTAAAAAAAGGTAATTTTGTACGGATATCACGCTTTTTTGCAGTGTTACGCATCTTAATCTTATAAACAATATATCTTATAATCTTATAAATAGTATATACAAGGTATGAAGCTAAAAGTGTTACGGACTATTATTTCTAAAGAAAACAACTGTTGAGAATCTAACGCTCAAAAAGTGAAAGCTAGCGTTGGGAATATTCGAGAACGCTCGATTTGCTCCAAAACGCGTTTATTTGCCTTTTCCCCGGTTTTTTTGGTGTTTTTGCTCGCGCCCGGACCACAGGTGTACATCGCGTGATCGCTCGTACTGCAACCAATAGTCTGGTCGCTCGACGATTTGGAGCCAATCAGCGTTTCTCACGTCTCGAAATTTCCTCGCGGAAAAGTTCGGAGCTCCGGCCGCGATCGCTTCGCTTGCTCCGGCCGGGAACTCAGTGAGCCAAGTGAGCCCTAGCCATTCGTACGCTACACTAATTGTCGATATCGAAAACGGAGTCGAATCGGAGTGAATGTAATAGCGAGTGCGACACTGTAACTAACTTTAAATAAATTGACTGTTACATTTTCCACGAGAACCTAATTATTTGTGCTGTCCTCGGCGCGGCGCGCGAAAACCACGAGCGGTCCACTAACAACAACAATTTAATATTTTGCTTAGTTTTTTAAAAATAATAATCTGTAACCCTTTTAGTTGTACACCTTGTATATATTTTTCAATTTCAACATAAAACATAATCGCAATATAGCATGATTAATGTTAATAAGTCGTTAACTGTAAAATTCTTTATTTATTTTTATTCGCGTGTCTTACTGAATGTTGTTCGCAACTGTATATGTACCGATATCTTCAGGTATCGATATTTTTGATAATTACAGATGGACACCTGTAACACGTGTCTGAAATTTACCTGATTTGTTTATTCTTTTATTCTCTTCAACTAATCGCAAATTAATTCTATTTGATAAAAGCAATTCTGTTAAATTTCTCCTACATAACGCATCGTTTATAATTTTCTATTAATTATAAATATTAAATAGTATGATATATATATATATATATATATATATATATATATTCGTACTCACATCCTTGAAAATTATTTTGGGAATTCGAGCGAATGTCACAACTAGATAAAATTATCTTTCATATTTTGACAGTTGAGTAGGAACATATTCGAGTTGGCGAAAAATGATTCTCTGAAACCGCACGCGTGTGTAAATAATTCAGTAGAAAATATATAATCTTCATTTCAAAATACATTTGCACACTACGTACCAAAAATATATAATATGATAACGTAGTTTTTGCTATTCAATTGATTGAATTTCAGAAAAGAAAAAGATTTAAAAGTATATAACTATGTCAGTCAATAAAGAGACATAGACGCAAATTGAATCATACATATTTAATTGCCTGCTCATTAAATATAAAGTGCAAACACATAGAAATTGTATATTTTTCTATACTTAAATGCAATAGGAAAAAATAATTAAACAAGTATCCTTGCATAGGAATATTATGCATAATTTTTACAAAACATATTTGAGATTTGCGCAATTGAGATATATAATAAAATTAATAACGATTCTATAAATCTTAGGTATATGTTAATAATAATACGACATGATCTTTTTAATCATGAAACTTACAAACTAACGGAAAAAGATTCGTATCCTAAATGCCAATAATTTTTCTAATATAACAATAATACTGAAAATATATGAATAGAAATATATATAATAAATAATAACATAATTAATGATGATATACAAGAGCTTTTGTCGCGCATATCGATTTTCAATAATGGATATTATAACAAATACGTTTTACGTTCATTCGAAAACAAATTATGTGTACACATAATAAAAATTGTATGAATTAAAATTATGTGTATACACATAATAAAAATGCGGAATTATTTTTATGTCAGACATAATTTTAATTCACCCAATTTTTATTATGTCAAGACAATTTTAATTCATCCAATTTTTATTATGTCTAGACATAATTTTAATTCGTCCAATTTTTATTATGTCTAGACATAATTTTAATTCAGCGAATTTTTATTATGTTATGACATAATTTTAATTTTGCCGCTAGGGAATTTTTAAGTCAATTCTTATGAATCAAGCTTGAATTCGATGTCTAGGTGTCCCAGGTTGCCGATGACGAGGTCCACATAGTGCGCTTCATAGTTTTCGGTGTCCAGGTGTATTAATACCTTGAATTCGATGTCCACGTGTTCCAGGTTGCCGATGACGGGTTCCAGATAGTGCGCTCTATAGTTTTTGGTGTCCAGGTGTAATAATACGTTGAATTCGATGTCTAGGTGTCCCACATTGCTGATGACGAGGTTCACATAGTGCGCTCCGTAGTTTTTGGTGTTTACGTGTATTAATACCTCGAATTCAATATCTACATGTCCTACATTTAGATTTAAAGTTATTAATACACCTAGACACCAAAAACTACGAAACGCACTATGTGGACCTCGTCATCGGCAACCTGGGACACGTAGACATCAAATTTGAGGTATTATTACACCTAGACACCGAAAACTACGGAGCGCGCTATCTGAACCTCGTCATCAGCAACCTGGGACACCTAGACATCAATTTCAAGGTATTAATACACGTAGACACCGAAAACTACGCAGCTCACTATCTAGACATCATTATCGGCAACCTGGGACACCTAGACATCGCATTCAACGTACGATTACACCTGGACACCGAAAACTATGAAGCGCACTATCTGGATCCCGTCATCGGCAACCTGGGACACGTGGACATCGAATTCAAGGTATTAATACACGTAAACACCGAAAACTACGGAGCGCACTATGTGGACCTCGTCATCGGCAACCTGGGACACGTAGACATCGAATTCAACGTATTATTACACCTGGACTCCGAAAACTATGAAGCGCACTATCTGGACCTCGTCATCGGCAACCTGGGATACCTAGACATCGAATTCAAGCTTGATTCATAAGAATCGACTTAAAAATTCCCTAGCGGCACTTTCTGCCAAGCGTAGAGAACCTTCTTTTCCGGCAGCGGTAATAATACGATGTAAGGATACGAAATCTCATCTCGATAAACATGAAGCAATTGACTCAATATATATATTATATATATACCAAATTTACCTAAATAGAAATCTTCCTCCTGACCGATAAGTCTATCGACCTAATTTCAAAATACGCGCGCGATATCGAAACTGGCGATACCTGCGCCGCCAGCGTCGAAAAAGTGAAAGTGACGTTTCTCTAATAATCATAATAATATTGAGACGTCGGCGTTAGGAGGAGGAGGAGGAAGAGGAGTATCTTAAAAATAAATTTTCACATTTGGACTTTACGTCGCAATATCTCCGCTCGTAGGGCACGTAGCGGAATATTATAAGAGAAACCCCCCCCCCCCTAATTCGACTCCAAGCTATCGATCAAGCCTACTTAGAACTTGATCCGTTCACTCGTTATCGAGATCTCAACATCTCGGATACTCGCAACCCGTCGCGTCGCGTAAAAGAGTCACGGTCGGTCTCGCTCCGCGTGTACTTGGCGCGAGACACTGCCGTGTCTCTTGATTTATGTTTACATATTGTCAAAGCATTAGCCACGGAACAACAATGCTGGGCTAACTTTACCTTCATTTTGTTGTTGTGAAATTGTACATGTTTAGTTGTTAATTTATTTGCCAAATAGAGGCCTTCAGCTTCTTGTAGTTCGTGAAGATCTGCAACATCTTTCCATTTAATGATATTTTCAGTATCATCATATACTTCTTTTACTTTATCTAGCACATTTCGCACTAGTTTTATCATATGAGGCGGATCCTTAAATACATATACATTACTGTCATTGGCTGGATGTTTAAACCAAGGCTGAAATGCTAATTCATCCTACGTGTAAAAATTACACCCAAGTTTTCGCAACAATTTTAAATCAGATGATAATCCATCACATGTTAATGATACAAATAACATTCCAGCATCCTGAATAGCTCTTAAACATTGTAATACTAAATTGCCTTTTTGTTCGGTACTTATGGCGTTAATTAAATAGTACGCAACAGGTATCTTCTCCAGTATTCATTAATGTATACTACACAAAATACTAACGCTTCTTTGGCTTTTTTCTTTGTATCACAGTCGATATTACTGCCATAATCTATATAACCTATCACTTTACCTTGAGAATAATCAAGATGTTCGCGTATATGCATCTCGTAAAATATTAATGAACCTAGTAAATCTATATGGAACGGATTCAGCTTTTTTACATATAGCTTTTAAAGCTTCAGAATTAATGCCCGGTTCTCCACTAAACGAACGGTACCATTTTGAAAGAGTCTTTACATGTGGTAAACACTTGTAAAATTTACTACAAACATAGTTATACGCTCTTGGCGAATAAAAATGTAAGGTTAAAGCAAATTTCCGTATAGTAGGTTCATACGTTTTTGATACAGGTAATTTTTTTTGTTTACGTATTTCACGCTTAATTAGTTCTTTTGGACCTGGCTCAAAATCTTCTAGTATACTAATTTCTTCTGATGTAAGATTCTTCATCGACAGTCCCTTCAACATGTCCCGTAGTGAACGAAGTTCTTTTTGTGCTGTCTGATGCTTGTAAGTCATGACGTACAGTTGTTTTTTCAAAATTTTAATTTGACGTGTGTATACCGTCCGCAATCGCTTCTTTGTCGGTGAATTAAATATTCTCTCTGGAGAAACACTCGTGGAACGGTCATGGTGCATCCTTCTAGAATCAATATTGCACATAACAGAGACCGCTTCTATTTGCTCACCATCTACAATAATAACATACAATAATTAGATTATATACTGGAGTAATAGACTTCCGAGACTGAGTAAGTAGAGAGAAGCACGCCTGTCAAACGCGTCAGTGTTTTTTCAAGCTTATCTGCCGTTCCTTCGTCGTGGGGCGACTTTGTTTCAAGTGGTTTGCATGCACAGATATGCAGGACTGACTGCAGATATAAATCGGCAGTGTAGGAGTCGAATTACAGACGAGTTCGGGGATTCTGTGTTGCTGCGACAATTTGGAGGTTAGGTGATAAAAGCGGAAACAGACACGGAGAAACCGGAGTCGGAGTATCACGAAAGCATGTCGATAAAAAAGAGAGTGACAGGAGGAAAGAGGTGCTGAAGAGATAAAAAGCAAGAAAAGGATTTAGATGGACGAGAAGAAGGAGGAGAGCAAGAAAAAAGATATTAACTTGAAGAAAGACGAGAAGGAGAAGAGGACGATAGAAAAAGGTAAAATTACAGGAGGCAGGCCCACGAAAGCGGAGGAGCTGTCAAGAATAAGAGATAAGACAGGAAGCCAAGGATCAATTATAGAATACGTAAGGAAAAGAGGAAGGGAGGAAGAAAAAAAAATAGCAGAAAACACCGAAAAACAAATACTAGCAAATTTTAGTAAAGAAAAAAGAGTGATAAGATCGCCGCCAAACAAGCAGATAAAAAGAGAGGAAAAGAAAGAAGAAGGCATGGAGGCGGAAAAAATGCTGAAAGAGATTTTAGCGAAAATGGATGAACAAGATAGAGAAAGAAAGAAGGATAAAGAAAAGATAATGAAAGATAGAGAAAGAAAGAAGGATGAAGAAAAGATAATGAAAGAGATACACGACTTGAGGGAGGATTATAGAATGAGAGAAATGCTTTGGGAAGAGCAAAAAACGAGTTTAGAAAATAGAATAAAACAGTTGAAGGAGAAAGTAAAAAAAATGGAGAATAGCGGAGATGAAAAAGCTAGGGGCAGTGAACTAATAAAGAAGATGAAGAAAATGGAAAGAAACTCTGAATTAGCCGAAAGGAGAAGAAGGAAAAATAATATAATTATAAAAGGAATGAAAGTAGAAAATGGAGGTAAAAGAAAAGAGAAGATGGAGAAATTCCTTGAAGAAGAAATCACCAAAAAGAAGGTGAAAGTGGACGAAGTGCAGATCATTGGCCGGGGAGAATACAAAATGACGCTAGTCAGATTCAATAGATAGGAGAATAAAACAGAAATAATGGCAAAGAGGAAGGAGATAGGAAAAGCAAGAAAGATATTTATGGATGACGATCTGACGGCAACAGAGAGGCGGATACAAAAGCATCTATGGAGTATAGTTAAAGCAGAGAGAGAAAAGGAGAAGAAACTAACGGTAGGATATCAAAGAATATGGATTGACAATTGCGAATGGAAATGGAATGAAAACACCGAAATGCTAGAAAGCAGAGATGTTTTTCTGAAAGAGTAGAGAAGAGAGAGGACAGGGAGAGGGAGATAAGGAGAGTGAGAAAGGAAGGAGAAAAGAAAAATAAGGCGGAAAAAGGAAGAGGATTAAGAATATGTTTTTGGAACGTGGCGGGACTAATTAATAAATGTGAGGAAACATGGGATTATTTGGAGAATTTTGACGTGATAGGACTAGTAGAAACATGGATGGAGGAAGATAAATGAAGGAAGATTAAAAATAAATTGTCCATATTGGAAATTTCGGTTGGGTGAGGAAAACAAGAGAACAAAATCTTCTTTCTTCCAAAGTATATTTAACACGTCGTTCTCTCTGAGATCACAAACGTACTGACTACATAAAACACTAGAACGCGCTCGTGGCGACAAACTTAAACAGGGCAAGAGAGATAGGTTGCACCGAGCAGTGCTGCCAACCTTTACATTCCAACACTCCCTCCCGAGGTCAACCTATCTTCTTATATTAAAACTTAAAATTATTCTTATTCAATCGAGGCTAAATACAAACTTTGTATTCGAAATATTTATATCCTAAACCGCAAGATGTATTTTAGAACAAATTAAAAATAAAATATTAAAGCATTTACATCCTGCCGTTAAACGCGAACTACCGTAATTATATTATAAACTTATTGAATATTTCTATAAACTAAATTTTCCATATTAGTGTTTACTGTTTCCTGTATGTATGCTCCCCGCTCAGTCTCCTGCAATCAGTCAAAGATCATATCAGTAATTAGTGCTTGTTCGAACCGATCGTTTCTCATCGTGTTTTACCGTCGTTCACAATTTAATATTTTATCTCGCATTCGTACATGGGTTTCATAGCATAATGCTTTTGTCATTATATCTGCCCACTGTTCTTTAGTTGATACCCATTTTATTTCTACTTTGTTTTCTTTTACACACTCCTTAACATAGTCCTCTTTAATTCCTGTCATATGTCGTAGTTTATTTCCCCCACTTGTTTTCGCACACGTTTCCGCTGCCTTGTTATCACACATTAATGAGGCAGAGAGAAAACTATCGTTCAGCATTCGATTTAACGATTTATTTATCGACACGATTTCTTGACACGCATAGCTCATAGCGACATATTCGGCTTGGCATGTAGACAAGGCTACATAACTCTGTTTTTGAGTTTTCCATGCAATCGTATCACCGAATAGTTGGATGACATAACTACACGTAGAAATCGAGTTTTTAGTCTGCAAAACTAGAGTCGGAATATGCCAGTAGATCATTACGTCGGCCATAGTAATTCAAACCTACAGTCGTTGTACCTTTTAAATATCTGAACACTCGTTTAACCATTTGCCATTCGTATTCTGTCGGATTAGTCTGATGCCTGCTCAAGACATTTACTGAGTAAGCTATATCCGGTCTTGTTGCACCTGCAAGGTACAGCAGACTTCCTACTGCTTCCCGGTACGGGGCATCTACCGTCGTTTCGTTTAGCACATTTTCTTGTCTTTGGAACTCATCGTGATTTTCCTTTTCGCGTTGTTTGCGTTCTTTATTCTGAACTTGTTTCGTAATCATTGGTGTGTTCTGTGGATGCGCGTTCTCAAAACCGAATTTAATCAAGATACGATTTACATACTTTTCTTGTGTAATATTCAAATTTTTAGTTTTACGATCGCGTTTGATTTCTAGTCCTAAAAATTCTTTGGGTTCACCAAGGTCCGAAATTTCAAAAGCTCGCTTCAATTCGTTTTTAATTTCAGTCAGCTTATCTTTGTCGTTACTCGCGATGAGCATATCATCCACATACAATACCAGCAATGCTATTTTGTCTTCAAAATACCAAGTGAAAAGACACGGATCGTGGTCATCGCTTATTAAACCTAAAGAGTTAGCTATTTCCGTGAATTTCTCATTCCATCGTTTTGGACTAATCCGAAGGCCATACAGTGCTCTTTTCAATTTACAAACCTTCTTTTCTCGCGTTTCATCCGTAACCATTACCCCCTTAGGAATTTCCATGAATATCTCTTCATCAATTGTCCCGTTTAGGAATGCGGTTTTAACATCAAGCTGACATACATCGAGATCAAGATAATTTATAACAACCAATACTGTCCTGACCAAAACTAATCTCGAAACAGGGGCATAAGTTTCCTTCAAATCGTAGATGTTTCTGTCCTTAAAACCCCTTATTACCAATCGTGCTTTGAATTTTGTATTACCGTTCGACTCCGTTTTCCGTTTGAATATCCATCTTAAATCGATTATATTAGGTTGTTTGCCAGACCCGTCATTCTGTGGGCGATCTACTAATTCCCATACTTTGTTCTTACTCATAGAATTGAGTTCATCTTTGATGGCTGCGTTCCAGTTTTTTTTATCTTCAGACATCATCGCATCTTCAATCGTTACCGGATCTTCGTTTAATTTTGCAAAGGAAGTGTGCAATAATTTATCTACATTTTCGTTTTCGATTGCCTCAAATTCCTCTTCAATTGTTGGAAATTCAATTAACTCGTTTTCTGTTGTTGTCAGAGTCATACCTGCAAAGCTTGTGTCCCGCACCTTTCGGCTTCGAGTGTTATACGGATTTTCATAAAGGTTTGGTTTAAGTTTAGTGTTTTTATTAATTTCATCATTCACTTCTAAAGGTCGTTTTCTTGGTCTTCCTCTACTTCTTTTTATCTCTCCCTTCGTTTTTGACTGTTCTTCGCTGTCACTTTTAGCTTTTTCTTCAAACTTTTCTTCAAAGGTTAACTCTTTGTTCGCCAGGGATGGAACATCTTTCGTGTTTTTCCGAAATTTATCTCCGTATACTAATTTTTCGTTAAACCTCATATCTCTTGATTCGTAAAATCTCTTCGTCTCGGGGTTCCAGAACTGGTAACCCGTTGGTGTGTATCCTACAAGAACACCTCGTATCCCGTGCGCTGAGAATTTTGATTCCGGTTTTCGTGTTACTCTCCAGTAGGCTAGACATCCAAATTGTTTTATTTGATTCAAATCAATTTTGTATTCTGATGTGAATTTAGTAATGGGTGTCTCGTAATTGATAGATTTACTGGGAGTTCTATTATAAACATAGACTGCAGCACCAGTAGCTAGATGCCACATATTCGATGGCAATTTTGAATCTAGCATAAGAGCTCGAATCTTTTTCTGTATCGTTTGATTAAAGCGTTCCGAAGCGCCATTATGTTGCGGTGTGTCCGGATAAATTGACTGCCGTTCAATGCCTTCTCGCGATAGCACTTCGTCGGTATATCCACCGGTAAATTCTGTGCCTTTGTCTGATCGCAAATAACACACCTTTTCATTTCTGCCTAACAGATTTCTAGAACTTCTCAAGAATTCCTCAAGACAATGACCCGTCATATCTTTACTTTTCATCGGATAAGCCATAGCCATTCGTGAGTAATCATCCATGAAAATTGCAATGTACTGATAACCTGAAGGGTATGTTGCCGGGGAAATTTTTCCCATTAAATCAGAGTGAATGATCTGCAGCGGTCATTTTGCTCGTCCTCGTTCGTTTTTAAAAGGCAATCGCCAAACTTAACCTTTTGGAGTTCTTCATTTTCAGTCCAGATCGTTTGAAGTTTTTTTAAGTAATTAAGGGATGCGTGGCCCATACGTACATGCCACAACATTGCTTTATTAGATTTAATAAAATTATTATAAGAATCCGTAAACGGTGAATCACAATCCAACAAATCAACCGAGGGCAATTCGTCAATATTAACAATTTTTCTATCCAAAATCGTTGTATCAAAATTTGAAGTTATTCGTTTAAGATAATCTTTTTCAATTATTGATTTCTCTGAGGTTTTCTCGGTAGTCTTAACAGTCGTTTCAACGGTTGTTTGATCAATCATTTTAACAGCATCGTCTTTTTCTTCCTGAGTTTCCTGACTGTTTATTTCTTTTATTTTCCCTGTTTGTTCATATTCGAGTCGTTCTTCAGTTAGTTTCTCACTTTCACCCTGAACTTCCGTTCTCGACTCACAAGTCTTCCCGATATCATGCATTTGTTCTTTTACTGATCTTTCCTCAGCATTTGTAGCTAAGTTTACTGTGGGCAAAAGCTCGTGAAATCGTTGCCCATCGTTCAAATCCTGTTTTTTGTTGATTTCGAATTCAATTATCCAATAAGGACTATCGTATATGCCCGAAATAAATGTTTCATTTGTTTCGGGGTCATAAATATCAATTCGTTTATTGTCCAAGTGTATGTTCCACCCGGCCTCCGCAAAGCGTCGTAAAGATAACAAATTTTCTGATAGTGATTTAGAGTAAATGACATTATTCAATACAAAGGCTCTTTTATTTTTCGTGTTAGTAAGTAAATACAAGTGTCCCTGACCTTCTGTAAGTAAATTTGCCTTTTCGTCTTTATTTGCACATTTAATTATACTAATCCCTACATCGCTAAAGTTTTTAAGAAAGTCTTTTGAGAAAGTCAAATGTTCAGTGGCTCCCGAGTCCGCCACGAAGGTGGTAGACTGAATATTTTCTGTACAGTCGTTAGGTTCTTCTACAATCGTCTCTCTCCCGGTTGTAAGTGAAAATAAAACATTATACATACCTTTCTCCATGTTTTCTTTGTCATTTGCCTGGGATGCAAAATTCGCCTTTGGGACCGTGTTCGCTCCAGTTTAGGATTGTTGACGCTGGTTACCGCCGTTGGGATTAGTTTTATTCCATTTGTTTAAGCTCTTGTTCCCGTTCGTACGCCCTCTGTTGTTTCTATTAAATGTTCCTCGCTGTTTGTTGTAATTTTTGAACTGGTTTCTTTGGCTCTGAGGCTTGAAAGATTGTTTATTATTGGAATGTAATCTTTGATCATATCTTCCATTTTCATCACGTCGTTTTCCTCCGCGTCCTTGACCTGACTTGTTAAGCCTTTGCCAGCAATCTGCCAAATTTGTTGCATTCATAGCATTTTTTAAGACCTCGCCCTTTTCTCGGGCAGTCCTTTTGAAGATGACCATAGTCATCGCATTCGTAGCATCGTTTGTTCACCCATCGTTTCGAACGTGCTGCCGAGAAAACAGATACAGTCTTCTTTGAAGTAGTTGCATTTGCTCGATTAGCTTCGGCTTCAACTATAAATGATTTAAGTCCGTTGTAGGTTAGTCCTTTACCCGTTTGATTTTTTAACATAAAGTCGAGTGTTTGGACTTCTGGGAAAACAGGCAATATTGCATTATAAAAGGCGTCTCGTTTTTCCTCGTCAGAGAGCGTAGTTGAATCCGGAATATTTTCATAACTTCGTATCAACTCTTCGAACCGATCCCAGAATTTCATCGCAGACTTGTTTTCTTTGTATTCCATAGAATGCAATTGCCGTCTTATGCTAACACTGGTTAAATTTGTCTCGCATCGTTTAAACTCTTTCAACACGTTAAGAATTTGTTTAGGATCTTGAATACTTAGAATCTTAGAGTGATATGTCTGATCAATTTGATTAATTAGAATATCTCTAACACTGTGTAAATGTTTTTCTTTAATTTGATCGTTTGTTCCTTTTGGGGGAGCTATTTTCTCGTCTATAACGTAAAGTAAATCGTTGGTACGCAATTCTGACTTGAAAAATTCATAAAAGTGTTCAAGCTTTACTTGGGGACCTAGCTTGTAATCTCTTTTCGTGCTATTGTTTTTATTGACAACCTCGATTCGAATAGCTTCTTTTATTTGATCAGCCATATTCGAATTGTTAGCTTGCGTGGTTTGTTCCTTTTCCTAAGCAAAATTTTTCGGAATGTTTGTGTCTAAGTTTAGTTTGTTTAGTTCTTCACGGAAAATGTTTCTAATCATATCTTCTGAAACTACTGAATTTCGAAATTCGGGTGTTAAAGAGTTTACCGCTGGCATATTGACAATTGACGTTATTCGCGGCTTTGATTGATCGATTCTTTTAACTGCTTTCTCACTAGTCGTTTCCACCTGTTTAGCTTTCAATAATTTTCCAAACTCAGTTTTAGCTTCTTGTTGCATCTGGATTGTTCGATTCAGCATGTCCTGTAGGGCTATATATTTTTGTGTTAGTTTACTGGAATCCTCTTTTCCTGCGAGATTAGACACAAAGAAGAATTAGCAGATTTGTTCAAGTTTGATTTATCGTTACTTTTACACTATTCGTTTAGTTATTATTATATTATTATTTGAATCAACTGTTTGTTACAGTTTCGTTGATTTTCTGTTCGTTGTTCTTTGTAAAGATTAGATATTCTTAATACCCTGTGATTCGTTATCCATCGAGATTAAACAAGGCATGTTCCGAACAATCTCGCTAATTTTACCTGAGTTCTGACCGTGTTCGTGAATCTCATCTGAGGCTTGAGCTTCGAAGTTTTCCATAATAGCCGCAGTAGTCACTTGACCTTTTGGTTTTTGTGAACCGTCGCCGTCCTCTCGGTTTTGCTCGCTATCTGCCATATTATCTTCCGCCACTACAAAAGTATCGTTTTCCTCTGTAAAAACACGATTATTTACCTTTCGTTCAAATGTCGCAGTCGCAACACGTCGTAATGCCTCTTTATAGTTCCTGTTCTGACAGATCGGAGACTATGCTTCTAAATTTCGATGCCGCACAGCAAGCACCGAAAATTCGAAACAAATCACACTTTCATGCATGCTACTATCACACACTTCTGTAATGATTCTAGTGACAAGAATCCTCTCCACAGTGAACACAACTGAGACAGAGAATCCAATCACCCGAGAAGCAGGTTTCTGTGTCTAAAGCTGATTCAAATCTTAAAATCAACGCTATTTATTATTACTCGTTGTTTTCTGGATCCCTCGCAAGCTTTCGTTTTCTCTCTCTCTGTTTAACAAGTGACTGGTTCATTTACGACGGTTTTCAAAACAAAAATTAAAATAATTAAATAATTAACATTTATTGATTTATATTGATTACGTTCTTGTAAACTATTGTACCAGATCGTTTTTCGTCTAATCGTTTTGTTATTTTAGTACTGCCGTAAATAAAATAATCTATTTGATTTACTATTCAATTGAATGCTCGTTCGTTTCCTTCTTATTCCTTAATGATTCCGTTCGTTTAATGATCGCAACGCTGTCCCACACACAGACGCAAAACAAAAAAAAACACCGGCATGCAGAAGCCCGTACCGCGCTGTATCAACACTAGAACCCACCCGACGACACCGAACTCTCTCGAATTCCATGAGTCCACTACAGCATCGATAATAAAACAAAACGCACACACTTTCGTCTTACGATATCACTCGTCTAAGTTACATATATCTATTTTGTTCTGAATATATGCTTGATTCATTGTCTTTCATCGGTCTCTGCATACCAATGTGCCTACCATATTTTTATTTTCGTACAATTAACCTTTTACACAATTGCATTTTCCTTATTTTTTTTTTCTTAAATATTTACGCGTTTATTGATTATATCAAGCAATAGCCTTTATGTTATACTTTACCCATCCGTTGAGACAATTTCTATTTCTGAATCGCAGTTTTCCTCGGTTTCAGCGGCCTCGTGGCCTTCTAGAATTTTCTTAAGCCTCGCTCTTCTTTCCCCTTTCTTTGCCTACTTATATCGCTCGCAAAGAAAAAGGCAATTAGTTAGCACAGCGGAAGCGTGCTAGGCCCGTAACCTATTGGAAATTTCGGTTGGGTGAGGAAAACAAGAGAACAAAATCTTCTTTCTTCCAAAGTATATTTAACACATCGTTCTCTCTGAGATCACAAACGTACTGACTACATAAAACACTAGAGCGCGCTCGTGGCGACAAACTTAAACAGGGCGAGAGAGATAGGTTGCACCAGAGAGAAACCTGAGAGCGGCCACCGGGATCATTCCGTTCCAGCGGACGTATACTGACGCGCCGCCTGAGAAAGTGGACGTCAACTACGTCGTTACGCTCGGTAACGGTACACACATGGTTCGTGTCCGTGCTATGGTTTGTGTCCAAACTACTCAGATGGAGGGGATATGCCAGTCGGCTGACTCGGCACTCGGCAAGCTTCGAGCGGGGAGAGAAGGGCAGACATACGATCTGCTGTCTCTTTCTCGCTTGAGCTGTGACGTAGCTGCTTAGCACACGCTGGCTATGCCACGATGCCATGCATTTCGGGTATCGCTCCTCGCGTCTCGCCGAGTCTCGAGTTGGCAAATCGACGATGCGCTATACGTTACATTTACGTTTATATTTACAAATTTCAATTTTTATATTTATAAATAAATAAATAAATAAATATTATATATATATATATATATATATATATATATATATATATTTAAAATTTATATAAATATAAAGATTGCAAATATAATTAATTAAAAAAATATTTATAAACATAAAAACTAAAATTCGTAAATGTAATGCATAGAAATCCCCGTTCTGGCCAATATGCTCTTATATCAAAAAAAGTCTTACTTTAAAAACCTTTACTTTAGCATAATAGTATTTAAATTTAATATTTAAATGCATAACAATAATTACATATTAACTATATCGAAAAAAAAGTAGTTTATAATGTTCTTTTTACTCTTATTAAATTTATATTAGCTATTAATGTTTATAAGCGGCCACGAGCAACAACAGAGAGATATTGGATTAAAATAAAAACAATTTCTTAAATAAACAATACACATGGTTAACGTTTCGACTGTACTTAGTCTTCTTCGGAAAGGATTACTACGATAGAAGAAGATAAATATAAAAAAACATGATAATTAATGTTCAAGTTTACATACTAAAACATTAAATATTAGTCTAAACTAAAACATTAAACAATCACCTAATATAATATAAACAAAGTAAACAATAATCTAATTAAATCACAAATATAAAAACGCCGGAATAATCGAATAAAACCATAACAAGAGATAAATTTATATTTATATTGAGAAGTGGTAAAATCTCTTCCGTCAGGAAAAGAATGTAAAAAATTATTTATTAACGGAGGTATTCTGATTTAAAAGATCTTTAAAATATATATTTTTCAGGAACTTTTTATAGGGAAACGAAGAAATTCTGAATAAGAAAGTGAATAACGTTAAACTTTGCATGTTTTCTTCACCTTATTTTAAAAATTTATTTTTATTTTTTAAGTAACAAAAATGCTCTTCTTTTTTGTTATATCCTGGTTACCATAAATGACAGACGGTGTAAATAATTCTAGCTGTTTTAGGTATCTAAAACGCAAAAAGCTAAAATTTTCTTAATCAGAAGAAGTATATGTGGCTATCGTCTGAACTAGAACTAAACCAATATTTCCATTCTAGGTTCTAGGCAGCCTTTTTATCAAAAATATTATTAATCAATATTAAATAAACCATTTACGATCTGAGCTTAGATTTTATAGTAGCCTAATATTTTTTATATACTATATATTTACATGTTTTTCCAACTTTAATCAACTACGCGTCGACTAACTTGTCAGACTTACAACACAGCTCCTATTGGATTAATAAAATCCCCCTCACACCCTTCTAATTAAATCGATTTAAATAATAGTAAAGAATTTTTATTACTCCAACAGGAGCTGTGTTGTAAGTCTGACAAGTTAGTCGGCGCGCAATTTATTAGATTGAAAAAAATATACGTGTAATACACAAAAAATATTATTAGGCTATTAAGATCCAAACTCGGATCGTACACGGCTTATTAATATTGATTGATTGTATAACGATCATAAAACGGTCTTATTTCTCTTATATTATTAAAAATATTATAACTTTTTTCAAAATTTTGTTAAAAGAAAAAATTATTTTATTAAATATTTTATTAAAAGAAAAAAACTAATAAACGTATAATATATGTTTATTCTAGTTCAGACAATAGCCACACTTATTCTGAATAAGAAAATTTTTGGTTTTTGGGTTTCTGATACCTATAGAACAGCTAGAATCATTTACTCTGTCTGTCATTTACACCTTCTAGTGATCAGGATATAACATAGAAAAGAAGAGCATTTTTCTTACTTAAAAAATAAAAATATATTCTTAAAATAAGGTTAAAAAACATGCAAAGTTTAACGTTATTCGCTTTCTTTGTTTCCCTATAAAAAATTCCTATGTATAAAAAATACTTATTTTTAAGACCTTTCAAACCAGAATACGCCCTTAATTTATTATTTGTTATTAATATATTGTTATTAATTATATACATATAAGTATTAGAAAGCATATGGTATAAAATAATTTCAATATTCAAATTATTGTAATAATAATAAAGAAATCAATTATCTACATTTTCTTCTGTGTGTGTATGTGTGATGTTATTAAATATATTAAATATATTAAAAACGTTTGATTATTAAAATCTTGCATTCAAAATAACGCTTATAACAGATAAACAAAAATCTTGTCTGTATTTGACATTACACTCGTGAAAATTAAGTGTGTAAAAAAATCTGCAAAAAAAATGTAAACGTGCAAAGAAACTATATTGTCAATAACATCACACATACACACACAGAAGAAAATGTAAATAATTGATTTCTTTATTATTACAATAATTTGAATATTGAAATTATTTTGTACCATATATGCTTTCTCACACTTATATGTATGTGATTAATATAAACAAGAGACACGTAGTGTCTCGCGCCAAGTACACGCGGAGCGAGACCGACCGTGACTCTTTTAACGCGACGGGTTGCGAGTACCCGAGATGTGAGATCTCGATAACGAGTGAACGGATCAAGTTCTAAGTAGGCTTGATCGATAGCTTGGGGTCCAATTAGGGGGGGGTTTCTCTCATAATATTTCGCTACGTGCCCTACGAGCGGAGATATTGCGACGCAAAGTCCAAATGGGAAAATTTATTTTTAAGATACTCCTCCTCCTCCTCCTCCTAACGCCGATCTTGTATGATGACGTCATAATCAGAAACGTCACTTTCACTTTTTTCGACGCTGGCGGCGCAGGTATCGCCAGTTTCGATATCGCGCGCGTATTTCAAAATTAGGTCGATAGACTTATCGGTCAGGAGGAAGATTTTTATTTAGGTAAATTAGGTAATATATAATATATATTGAGTCAACGGAAAAGAAGGTTCTCTACGCTCTACGCTTGGCAGAAAGTGCCGCTAGGGAATTTTTAAGTCGATTCTTATGAATCAAGCTTGATATAATATATATTTATTAAGTCAACGGAAAAGAAGGTTCTCTACGCTTGGCAGAAAGTGCCGCTAGGGAATTTTTAAGTCGATTCTTATGAATCAAGCTTGAATTCGATGTCTAGGTATCCCAGGTTGCCGATGACGAGGTCCAGATAGTGCGCTTCATAGTTTTCGGTGTCCAGGTGTAATAATACGTTGAATTCGATGTCTACGTGTCCCAGGTTGCCGATGACGAGATCCACATAGTGCGCTCCGTAGTTTTCGGTGTCTACGTGTATTAATACCTTGAATTCGATGTCCACGTGTCCCAGGTTGCCGATGACGGGATCCAGATAGTGCGCTTCATAGTTTTCGGTGTCCATGTGTAATCGTACGTTGAATTCGATGTCTAGGTGTCCCAGGTTGCCGATGACGAGGTCCACATAGTGCGCTCCGTAGTTTTCGGTGTCTACGTGTATTAATATCTTGAATTCGATGTCCACGTGTCCCAGGTTGCCGATGACAAGATCCAGATAGTGCGCTTCATAGTTTTCGGTGTCCAGGTGTAATCGTACGTTGAATTCGATGTCTAGGTGTTCCAGGTTGCCGATGACAAGGTCCACATAGTGCGCTTCGTAGTTTTCGGTGTCTACGTGTATTAATACCTTGAATTCGATGTCCACGTGTCCCAGGTTGCCGATGACGAGATCCAGATAGTGCGCTATATAGTTTTTGGTGTCCAGGTGTAATAATACGTTGAATGCAATGTCTAGGTGTCCCAGGTTGCCGATGACAATGTCTAGATAGTGAGCTCCGTAGTTTTCGGTGTCTACGTGTATTAATACCTTGAATTCGATGTCTAGGTGTCCCAGGTTGCCGATGACGAGGTCCACATAGTGCGCTCCGTAGTTGTCGGTGTCTACGTGTATTAATATCTTGAAATTGATGTCTAGGTGTCTCAGGTTGCTAATGACGAGGTCCAGATAGCGCGCTCCGTAGTTTTCGGTGTCTAGATGTAATAATACCTCGAATTCGATGTCTACGTGTCCCAGGTTGCCGATGACAAGGTCCACATAGTGCGCTTTGTAGTTTTTGGTGTCTACGTGTATTAATAACTTTAAATCTGAATGTAGGACACGTAGATATCGAATTCGAGGTATTAATACACGTAGACACCGAAAACTACAAAGCGCACTATGTGGACCTTGTCATCGAAAACGTGGGACACCTAGACATCGAATTCAACGTATTATTATACCTGGACACCGAAAACTATAGAGCGCACTATCTGGAACCCGACATCAGCAACCTGGAACACGTGGACATCGAATTCAAGGTATTAATACACCTGAATACCGAAAACTATGAAGCGCACTATGTGAACCTTGTCATCGGCAACCTGGGGCACCTAGACATCGAATTCAAGCTTGATTCATAAGAATCGACTTAAAAATTCCCTAGCGGCAGTATCAAGAGACACGGTAGTGTCTCGCGCCAAGTACACGCGGAGCGAGACCGACCGTGACTCTTTTACGCGACGC
This sequence comes from Temnothorax longispinosus, assembly GCF_030848805.1. Taxonomy (NCBI): domain Eukaryota; kingdom Metazoa; phylum Arthropoda; class Insecta; order Hymenoptera; family Formicidae; genus Temnothorax; species Temnothorax longispinosus. Next base: position 8,376,639 of record NC_092367.1, on the reverse strand, counting down.
GACGGGTTGCGAGTACCCGCGATGTTGAGATCTCGATAACGAGTGAACGGATCAAGTTCTAAGTAGACTTGATCGATAGCTTGGGGTGCAATTAGGGGGGGGTTTCTCTCATAATATTCCGCTACGTGCCCTACGAGCGGAGATATTGCGACGCAAAGTCCAAATGTGAAAATTTATTTTTAAGATACGTATACTTCTAACGCCGACGTTCTTGTATGATGACGTCATAATCAGAAACGTCACTTTCACTTTTTCGACGCTGGCGGCGCAGGTATCGCCAGTTTCGATATCGCGCGCGTATTTCGAAATTAGGTCGATAGACTTATCGGTCAGGAGGAAGATTTCTATTTAGGTAAATTAGGTATATACTTATATAATATATATTGAGTCAATTCCTTCATGTTTATCTGGAGAGATTTCGTATCCTTACATCGTATTACCACCGCTGCCGGAAAAGAAGGTTCTCTACGCTTGGCAGAAAGTGCCGCTAGGGAATTTTTAAGTCGATTCTTATGAATCAAGCTTGAATTCGATGTCTCCTGTCAGTCAGTTCATCATCTGATCAGTTAACCTATCTCGATCGATCGAGAGACACGGTAGTACGCGCGGAGCGAGACCGACCGTGTGACTCTTTATTACGCGTCGCGAGGTAAGGTGCGACAACGCGCGCATACGCGCGTACGCGAAACGGCAGTAACACCGTAATCGTGCCGGCGATATACTGAATTGAATTGCTTCGTGCTTATCTGGAGATTTCGTATCCCTACATTGGGTGCGTTCAGCCGATACTCCGCTAGCCTAGCAATCGTGAGCAGTCGCTCGTTTTCGCTCGTTTCCTCTCTTTTGACCCAATGGATTAAAAGGAGAGGAAACGAGCGACTGCTCACGTTGCTAGGCTAGCGGAGTATTCGGCTGAACGCACCCATCGTGTTACCATCGCTGCCGGAAAAGAAGGTTCTCTACGCTTGGCAGAAAGTGACGACTGACACGTTCGATCCCGACTTCGTTGATCGCAGAAGAGCTGAACTCGAGGTACGTTTCCGATTTGCAATTATAAATAGTATCGTGCGATGAATGTTGTACCCAATTATAACCTCAAATGAAGTTGTGCACGTTGCTGAAAGATATATATATATATCTTGATATATAGGCTACGGTCAACGTGATACAAATGCTCTGGAGCGTTCTTCTTCTCCTTCTTTCTTCATTGAAAGAAAAGAGAAGAGGAATGCTTCGAAGCATTTGTAGTGTCACGTTGACCGTAGCCATAATATCATATTAATACATTATTTTATTTTTAGACGTAGCTGTTGATGAAAGAGAATTAGATGGTGACTTAATTTTGGGAGATATAGGTCAAGGATTGCCATTTAAAGCTGGTATTATTGGAACCACGAGAGTCGCGTGGCAAACGGGAAAAGAAAACCGAGGACAGTAAACCAAGCAGCGGAAAAATATCCCTATTCGACTTTCTCGAGGATAAATTACCTGTACAACCTGAGAGCGTCGAAACAACTAATTTGTCTCAAAACAGCTACATACAAATTAATAAAAGTAATCAAGATCGTTTTGAATCAAGAGGATTTGATAATATATATATATATATATATATATATATATAGATTATATAGAGACATTATATATATAGAGATTATATAGAGACATTATATAGAGATTATATAGAGACAAAGATTATAGAGATACAAATTTTTTATTAATTATATAGAGACATTATTATATATAGATATTATACAGAGACATTATATAGAGACATTATATAGAGATTATATAGAGACAAAGATTAAATCCTGTTGCTCTCAACGTCTGCCTCTGCCTCGTCTACCCCAATGGTAATTGGGTGATGACAATTTATATAAGAAGGCCATGAACCTTTCTTCTTGGCGTCGTATCCCCGCGGCTCTGCCTCTTGGTCTGCGAACTGTAAAATAATAAAATTGTATAAGAAATTTTATGAATTAAATACATATAATATGAATTAAATTTTTTATATATTGTAATTATGTGAAATTATGTGAAATATATATTGAAAAGACAGTACTTACCATTTGTACTTTCGCGATTTCTCTCACAATCAGTATGAAACGGTGGTTTCGTTGGCTCCTGCCTCTTTTCAGAGGACAATACGGCCAGTATTTGCCACTGTTTGTTATACAAAGTCTGGAATGAAATCGGCGACGATGGCGGGTAAAGTGTTTAAAAGCGTGGAATACCCTTATAGGGTAGAGAGCCTTTCAGACTATATTCGAAAACTTCACTCTGGCCTAGTTTATATTGATCACTTGATACGCGTATTAAATAGTAAATAACTAGTAAATTAGTTTGATTATTGGTTTGATACGCGTATCAAGAGATCGGTGTAAACTAGGTCATTCGAATACACACCAGCGTCGTTCTGGAGCCTTATTCTCGAATCGTTTTCATGAAACTCGCATGCGAAATTCAATGTTTTTCAAATAGAAAGTCGCACACGAAAATCATTAGGGCAGGCTCGAGAATACGGTCCCTGTCCTTGTTCAATTTTTAGTAACAAGATAAAGCGATGCGGTGTGCACTCGAATATAGTTTTTGAATGCAGCCCTAAAGGCTCTATCTATACACGCCGATAACGTCGCCGCCGATCATGTCACCATCGATCACGTTGCTGTCGATCACGTCGCCTATCACGTCGTCGTTGATTACATTATTCGTGGTTGTTGCGTTCCGCGTACGCGTTACCGGTTCCTACGCTTTGTTGACAAATACATTGTGGGATTAATAGCAGAGAAGAATTCTCTCTGTTGTTATTATTAATAGTATTTCGTCGTTGTTCGTGGCTCATAAGCTATTTCGCAAATAGCTTACAATCTCATCATATCTGTGAGTGAAGGTTATATTGTCGATATATTGCGATATCTCTGAGACAATATCTTCATTATACAAGTATGTGTAGAGAAAGGACATTTTGGATTGAATTTGATGATGGAAAAATTATAGAAAATAAACGATGGCCTACAGGTGCTAAAGGTATTTATATATTATTTTTGGAAAAAGTTGGTAAGAAATAATTTATACAAGCAACGTAATATACATGCATATTTTACATAAAAGCAATGTCCGGCAATGTGTATATATATATATTTACAACTTCAGACACATTTCTTTATAAGGTGTAATTTTTTTCTGTTAAGATTAAGATGCGTAACACTACAAAAAGGCGTGATATCCGTACAAAATTACCTTTTTAAAAAAAAGGTAAAAAAATGCGCCAAGTACACGCATAGTAGTACATATGTATTATGTTGTTACCTCGAAAAAAACAAAGTGGTAGTATTATACCTCGAAATAACACCCTGTACATACTGTTTATACAATGCGTAATACTACAAAAAGGCGTGATATCAGTACAAAATTACCTTTTTTAAAAAAAAGGTAAAGAAAGGCGCCAAGTACACGCATAGTAGTGTATATGTTGTTACCTCGAAAAAAAAAACAGTGGTAGTATTATACCTTAAAAAAATCTAAGTAACAAGTGGTAGACGAAATCTTTGTATCTTGAAAAATCTCGAAAAAACCTAAACAGTAGTATCTTCACCTCGAAAAAAAACAAAGTAGTAGTATTATACCTCGAAAAAACCTAAGTAACAAGTGGTGGACGTAATCTTTGTATCTCCAAAAATCTCGAAAAAAACCTCCCTCGAAAAACAAGTAGTAGTATTACCTCGAAAAAACCTAAGTAACAAGTGGTGGACGTAATCTTTGTATCTCCAAAAATCTCGAAAAAACCTAAGCAGTATTATTTTTATTTCCAAAAAATTATTACTCAAGTGATACACATCACAAAATTACGTTACCTTATCAAAAAATGAGTCGCGCTTCAAGTGATCTATTATTACAATTACAAAAAAGAAATGATATCTCTTTTTAAATTACAGCGCCAATTACAGAGAACATACACTGAGAAAAAAATTTGTCAATCCCAAGAAATATTTAGTCCGATACGTTCAACTAACCATTTTAGTTAGTTAACTAAACATTAGTTGAATTAATTAATTCTTGATTAAAAAAACGAAATAAATTGTTGAAACAACTAATATTTAGTTAACTAATTAAAATGTTTAGTTGAACGTATCGAACTAAATATTTCTTGGGATTAACAATTTTTTTTCTCAGTGTATTTTTCGAGATACAAAGATTACGTCTACCACTTGTTACTTAGGTTTTTTCGAGGTATAATATTACTACTGCTTTTCTTCGATTAGAATAAAAATTGAATCATGAAGAATTACACAGAGGTAACAGTACAAAATACAAATATTTTATTAAAATATTTAAACCCAACAAGGGAATACAAGGTATTTAAATACAAAGTTTATATATGTATTTTAAAAGATTTAATCGCATCCCAAAGAATTACAGAGGTAACAGTGCAAAAAATAAAAATATTTTATTAAAATACATAAATTTTTCTTGTCAAAAAACTTGGCGCTGCTAGAGAGAGAGAGAAAGAGAGAGAGAGAGAGAGAGACCTTTTACAAATGTAGATATTACTTATTCTATACTTATTCTATACTTAATTCTAATCGCTTTAAAAATCTAAACTTATCCTAACTTATCCTATACTTAGTAATAAACCGCATTATTCACCGTCACACACACACACACACACACACACACACACATCGCCCACACCCACTCGCTCGCACATACACACCAGGCTGACCTAATTTTGAGGTCTAGCAGCGCCAAGTTTTTTGACAAGAAAAATTTATGTATTTTAATAAAATATTTTTATTTTTTGTACTGTTACCTCTGTAATTCTTTGGGATGCGATTAAATCTTTTAAATACATATATAAACTTTGTATTTAAATACCTTGTATTCCCTTGTTGGGTTTAAATATTTTAATAAAATATTTGTATTTTGTACTGTTACCTCTGTGTAATTCTTCATGATTCAATTTTTTATTCTAATCGAAGAAAAGCAGTAGTAATATTATACCTCGAAAAAACCTAAGTAACAAGTGGTAGACGTAATCTTTGTATCTCGAAAAATACACTGAGAAAAAAAATTGTTAATCCCAAGAAATATTTAGTTCGATACGTTCAACTAAACATTTTAATTAGTTAACTAAATATTAGTTGTTTCAACAATTTATTTCGTTTTTTTTAATCAAGAATTAATTAATTCAACTAATGTTTAGTTAACTAACTAAAATGGTTAGTTGAACGTATCGGACTAAATATTTCTTGGGATTGACAAATTTTTTTTCTCAGTGTATCGTTCTCTGTAATTGGCGCTGTAATTTAAAAAGAGATACATTTCTTTTTTGTAATTGTAATAATAGATCACTTGAAGCGCGACTCATTTTTTGATAAGGTAACGTAATTTTGTGATGTGTATCAACTTGAGTTTATGTGTAGTAATAAATTTTTTGGAGTACTTCTGCGGTATTAAAAAATCGAGCTTCTGAGCTACTGAGCTTCAAAGTTTTAAACAAAGATTACTTTAACACGGTTCCTATTCGACCGAGGTATTGTGAAACAGACATTTTAATAAATTGTGAAAAAAGTTTTTTCTAAATGTTTTTGAAAGACTAGTATATGATGCTTTATATAAAAATAGAAATTAATAATATGCGATAAGTTTCAATACCTTTGCGGTACTCGTTTGCGAGAAATACTTGTAAAGTACGCGATTTGAAGTTAACTTCTTATTTTTTAGTTGTTATATGTAATATTTAGTAAATTAACTTTAGTAAAATAAATTTTTCTTTTTAAGCATGAATATAATTTGAGTATGACTGGAGCCGGAGAAGGTCTTTAAAAATAGGTATTTTTCAGAAATTTTTTATAGGGGAACGAAAAAAGCGAATAACGTTAAACTTTGCATGTTCTTTTAATCTTACTTTAAAAATCTATTTTTATTTTTTAAGTAAGAAAAATATTCTTCTTTTTTGTTACTTTTATGTTATATCTTGATCACTAAAAGACGTAAGTATGAGAAACGAAGTAAATGATTCTAGCTGTTTTAGGTATCAGAAACGTAAAAACCAAAAATTTTCTTATTCAAAATAAGTGATATGGCTATCGTCTGAACTAGAATAAACATTTTCTTTTAATAAAATACTAATAAAATTTTTAAAAAAGTTATATTTTTAATAAAAAAGCCGCTCAGAATGGAAATATTGATTTAGTTCTAGTTCAGACGATAGCCACACTTCTCCTGCAGAATAAGAAAATTTTAGCTTTTTGCGTTTCAGATACCTAAAACAGCTAGAATTATTTACATCGTCTGTCATTTATAGTGACCAGGATATAACAGAAAAAAGAGCATTTTTGTTACTTAAAAAATAAAAATAAATTTTTTAAATAAAGTGAAGAAAACATGCAAAGTTTAACGTTATTCACTTTCTTCGTTTCCCTATAAAACATTCATGAAAAATATATATTTTAAAGATCTTTTAAATTAGAATATCTCTGTTAATAATTCTTTACATTCTCTTCCTGACGTGTGTGTGAAGCTATCGTCTCATTTTGCAGAAACTCACAAATTATTGAGAGTTCTGGCTTCCTTTTCAATAGTTCTAAAGTTCTTGACAGTTTAAACAAATAGTTCTGGCCATTAAAGCCATAAAAACGCGTCAGTACAAACTGAGACGCTATTATAGGTTCACGCAGCGTCTCACTTTGTCCTACACAAGTTCCACCACTGTATCTCATCAGATTTTGCAAGATCTATAGTTCTATAACAGTTCTATAAAGAGTTCTGCCATATAAAAGCAAAAAAATTAATTATAAAGTACTAAAAAAAAAATTACAACGCAACGAGTATACCGAGTTGAGACGCCAGTTGAAATCTCGGAGTTCCGGTTTATGTAAAATATTTTTCGAGTAGTTTTGAGCATATTGAAACATTTTCTAAAGAGTTCCGAGCGTTAGAATCTTTGTGTTATATTAAAAAAAATTAATATTAACCGAAAAATAATCATGACAGAAAAAGATGAGACGCTGTGCGAAATCTCGGAGTTTTGGCTTATATAAAATATTTTTCGTATAGTTCTGAGCATACTAAAGCATTTTCTAAAGAGTTTCCGCCACTAGCTACGTTGTATATATATGTTTATTAACTTTAGCAAACACTAGCTACGTTGTATAATTTTTAAATAAATTAATACCGCTCGAAAATCAGGAATTTATCGAAAATAAGCTGAAACGCTGGCCGTATTTCGACAGTTCTGTGAGTTCTGTTATAATTCTCGTGTAGTTCTGAACGTGTTCTAACGTTGTCCCATTTTATTCTGGCAATAAGCATTATTTATTCATTTTTTAAATAATTCTTATCGCTCGAGAAAGACCCTATTCTCGATAAATTCCTGACTTTCGTGCGTTATTAATTTATTTAAAAATTATACAACATTTCCAATGCCCGGAACTCTTTAGAAATTGTTTTAGTATGTTTAGAACTGTACGAAAAATATTTTATATAAGTCAGAACTCCGAGATTTTCTACAGCGTCTCACCCATATACCCGTAAATGCGTCTTTCTTGGGAGATAAAAATTATTTAAAATATAAATAAATAATGCTTATCGTCAGAACTCTTTAGAAAACGTTAGAACACGTTCAGAACTATACGAGAATTATAATAGAACTGACTGTTACCCATGTGTATTGTTTATTTAAGAAAGTGTTTTTATTTTTATCCAATTATCCTTCTGTTGTTGCTCGTAATCTGGCCGCTTGAACATGCATTAGATAAAATAAATTTAATAAGAGTGCAAGAAACATTATAAACTACCATTTTTTTCTCAATATAGTTAATAATATAATTATTGGTATGCATTTAAATATTAAATTTAAAATTTATTATGCTAAAGTAAAGGTTTTTAATGTAAGACTTTTTTAGATAGAAAAGCATAGAACGGTGATTTCTATACATTACATTTACGAATTTTAGTTTTTATGTTTATAAATATTTATTTAATTAATTATATTTGCAATCTTTATATATTTATAAATTTCAAATGTATATACATATGTATATATATATATTTTTTTTTTTAATTTATTTAGTTATAAATATAAAAGTTAGTAAATATACACGCAAATGTAACGTATAGCGGGTATAGCGTATCGTCGATTTGTCAACTCGAGACTCGGCACTCGGCGAGACACGAGACGCGATACTCGAAATGCGTGGCATCGTGGACATCGTGGTATAGCCGGCCCGTGCAAAGCGGCAACGTCACAGCTCAAGAGAGACAGCAGATCATATGTCTGTCCTTCTCTCCCCGCTCGAAGCTTGCCGAGTGCCTAGCGTACACGGACAGAGGAGGGGCTTGCGCGACCAGCATATCCTCTCTATCTGAGTAGTTCGGACACGAACCATAGCATGGATACAAACCCATGTATCGTTACCCGAGTCTTCTCTGATCGTTACCGAGCGTAACGCCGTAGTTGACGTCCACTTTCTCAGAGGGCAGATTAGGACAGACGTCCCCCGAAGCCGGATGGCCGCTCTCAGGTTTCTCTCTGGTTGCACCGAGCAGTGCTGCCAACCTTTACATTCCAACAGTCCAGAAAATTTATTTGGAATTGTGTACCAGCGAAAAAGGAACACAGAAAAGGAAGAGCAAAAGGAGGGATAATAACAGCAGTCAACAAGAATTTGAAACTTATAGAGGTTAGGGAGATTAGCGACGAGATGGTAGAAAGCAGATTAGAGTATAATGGAAACAAATGGAGAATAATCACATTGTACAGTCAAAAGATGGAAGATACGATGGAAACACTAAGGGAGAAAGTACAAGAAGAGGATGAAGAATGGGTGCTAGTAAAAGGTGATTTTAACGCGAGGACGGGAAGCAGAGGAGGACCGATAAATGAGAAGGAAGAGAAAGAAAAGAGGAGCGAGACCAGAAAGTCAGAAGATAAAGTGGTAAATAGGGAGGGACGTATATTAATAGATAAAATAGAAGAAAGAGGATGGGCGATATTAAATGAAAGTTTCGGAAGGAAAGGGGGATGGACTTATACAGGAGACTTGGGATCATCGGTTATAGACTATGTCTTAGGAAATGACAGCAGGAGAAGAAATAAATATGGTGGAAGAAGGAATTAGAACGGAATCGGATTATGTTCCGCTGGAGGTGGAGTTGACAGGACCACGGATGATGCAGACAAGGAGAAGGAAGAAAGAAATGGAATTAGAGAGAAGCGACTGGACAGAAGATGGGAGGAGAGAATATCATGAGAAATGTGAAGGATGGTCGAGTACACAAATAAATACAGAGGATATCTGGAAGGAGATAAAAGAAAAGGTAAAGAGCACTATCACAAAGCAGAAGAAAAGAATAATACCATGGAGATTAAAAAGAAAAGAATGGTATAATAAAAAATGGAAGGAAAGGAAAAGAAGATTGAGGAGATTGATGAGGGAAAAAAGGAAGGATCAGAAAAAAAGAGTATGTGAGGGAAAGAAAGGAGCACAAGGAATGGTGTAAGGAGCAGAAGGGGAGGCACGAAGGCGAGAAAGAACAAAAGATAAGGAACGTTAAAAACGAAGCGGAAGCTTGGAAGTATATAAATAAATACAGGAAAAAGAAAACTGAGGGGATAAGCAAGGAGATACAAATGGACGAATGAAGAGACCACTTTATGGAAATGCTAGGAGGGACAGAGGAAAAAGTGGTACTAGACATAGAAGACGAGGGAGAAGAAGATGGCACGAGAGTGGAGGTAACAAAGAGAGTCGAAGAAATATCGAGGGAAGAGGTGATTGAAGTATAAGGAAACTGAAGATGGGAAAGGCAACAGGAGAAGATGGGATCAAGAACGAGGCGTGGAGATTTATGCAAAAGAATGTAGGTAAAGAATTCCTGAAATTAATCAACAGAATCTGGAAAGGAGAGGTGTTTGTTGTGATGACACCACGGACGCTGTGTTTCAACCTTGGCGGAAGGTTCGATCGTCAAGGCAAAGATCACTTTTGAAATTAACGACTTCGTTAGTTAGCTCAACAGATAATTTATTCTAATTAGGCGGAGGCGAGCGATACTGGACGCTGATGTGAGGCGTGCGAGTCGTCGTCGGCTGGTGGAGGCGCGCACTGCACCGTTAAAGACGGATTCGTTCGACACTGAAACGAGCACGGGCGTTCGTGACTCAACGCTAACGGGCGCTTCGTGGTTTCTGGAGCTCTGCTGAACGGGCTCGCGCGTTGAAAATAGGCACGTCCGTTTAATTTGCGCTACGCGGTTGCAACTCCGGATGCAGACAGTTTTTTCACACAGGGTGTAGGCGGTAGGCTGTCTCAACGATTACGATTATCAACTTGATCGGATTGCGTACGAATAGAAAGTAGTTGACCGGCACGAATTCGAAGCGTTTCGTGTGGTAGCTAATTGCCGACTTGCTTTCGAGAGCGACGCACATGTCGATCGTCGGTGATCGCGCAAACTTGACTGTTTCGGTGGGAGGGGAATTCGCACGTGTAACGACGGGCCATGCGGTCCAATAACGAGAGGGCTTATCGCGACGCGACGGTGCTCGCTGATTCCGGAACATACCGCCCGCCTCGAATAAATACATTCGAAATTACTATTTTACAACATATGTCACAACGGGGAAAAATAACAAAAATGTGTCAATTAATGAGTGGCGCCGCCCGCCATGGCGGAATCTATAGGCTGTTCGTTGTTGATGTCCACCGGAAGAAAGCACAGTTTAGTTATGGGGCGCTTGTACTCCGACCGACTCGTCCTCACGGTGACGACTCGGGTTAAACCGTCTTCGCCTGGATGACACACGGTTATGCGCCCGAGTTCCCATTGGCTTGGCGGCGCGAGCGGGTTGCGAATGAGGACGATTTGACCCAGTCGGGCTAATCGCTGAACGGCGCGCCATTTCGGCCTTTGCTGAAGGGTGTGCAAGTAATCGTGCGACCAAGACTTCCAAAAACCTTCGGTAATTCGCTGAGCCAACTGCCACCGAGACAGTCGGTTTTCGTTAATGTCGAGCACGCTAGGCTCGGGCGAAGCCACAAGGGAAGCGCCTACTAAAAAATGACCGGGGGTCAACGCTTGATAGTCGTCGAGATGTTCGGAGATAGCGGCGAGAGGTCGCGAATTTAGGCATGCCTCGATGCGGCAGAGGATCGTTGTCATTTCTTCATATGTAAGTGTATGAGACCCGATGCATCGCTTTAGGTGGTATTTGACACTTTTGACACCAGCCTCCCAGAGACCGCCGAAATGTGGCGCGGCCGGAGGCAGGAAATGCCAGGTCGTTTTTTCGCTAGCGGAGCGATTGAGGAAGTTCGGTTCGCGAACGGCTTTATAGTAGGCGTCGGACAACTGCCGATCGGCGTCGTGAAACGTCGTTCCGTTGTCGGAATACATGTGCTGAGGCAAGCCTCGACGCGATACAAATCGATGGTACGCTGCGGTGAACGTCGCTGCGGTGTAGCGGAGAACGTCGCTGACAAGTTCGAGATGTATGGCCTTGGTCGTCAAACATATAAACAATGCGATGTACGCCTTATGAGATTTCTGACCGCGACCGGGGGCTGTCCGTATGGCGATGGGCCCTGCGTAATCGACACCCGTATGCAGAAAAGCGCGGGAGACCCGATTTACTCGCATCTCCGGTAGCTCACCCATGAGTTCGTTTGACACTTTGGCCGCTTCGCGGGCGCATCGGACACACTTGTGTAGAACGAATCGAACCGTAGCGCGAGCACGCAGAATCCAAAATTCCGTGCGTAAGGACGCGAGAGTGAGTTGGGAACCCCCGTGCATTGTGCGGAGGTGGTGGTGCTCGATGATGAGAGTTAAAAGCGGATGTGATCGAAGGACGATGGGATGCTTCATCGTTTCTGGGAGGTTAGACTTTTGGAGCCGGCCGCCGACGCGGAGCAGGCCGTCAGAGTCAATGTGCGGATGCAAGGATCTAAGTGGGCTGGCTTTCGGCAGCGCAGTTTTGTTTCTGAGGCTCGCAATTTCGTCGCGAAACGTATCGTTCTGCATTGATCGCAGCCAATAACGCTTTGCGTCCTGAATGTCGTCGGTGCGAAGGAGTGGGGGGCGAAGGTCGCGTGCTGCCTCGGCCTCGCGAGACTGGTTGCGGATGCGTGCCCGCCTAACGAAGCGAAGCATATACGCGGTAACTCGTAAAAGTTTCGGCCAAGATGAGAACCGAGAAGCGAGATCCCACGGTTCCGAGGGGCTTAGAACGCACACGACTGGTTGAGGTCGTGCTTCTGGAATGCCGTCCGTAGCATCATGAGCGGCTGGGTGATCGCGAACGGGCCAGAACTCGGGTGACTCTTTCAGCCACGACGGGCCGGTCCACCCTAACGGATGTAGCTGAATCTCGTCGGGAGCGAGACCGCGCGACGCGCAGTCCGCAGGATTGTCGTGAGTGTGCACATGACGCCAAACCACCTCGGGGAGTGCCGTCTGAATTGCCGCGACCCGGTTGGCGACAAAAGTTTTCCAATGGGATGGAGATTTGCTAAGCCATGCCCGTACGATGTCCGCGTCTATCCAACAGTGGCAGTCGCCCAGCGGAATTTGAAGGGTGGTGCGGACGAAATGCATGAGACCCGCGAGGAGATGCGCGGCAAGTAATTCTAAGCGAGGCACAGTGATAATTTTTAGGGGAGCTACTTTTGATTTTGCTATGAGAAGCGAGACGGTGACCGAGCCGTCGACGTGCACCGTTCGAAGATAAACGGCGGCAGCGTAGGCTTTTGTGGATGCATCGGAGAACCCGTGTAGGGCGAGATGCAAGGTGTCGGCGCCTTGCTTTGTCCAGCGGGGGATTTGGACTTGATTCACGCACGGAAGCTTTGAATGATATGATACCCATGGACGGAGATGAGTGTCCGGAATCTCATCGTCCCAATTTATTTTTAAAAGCCAGAGCTGCTGCATGAAAATTTTTGCGGTGACGACGACCGGGGCCACCCAGCCGAGCGGATCGAACAGTTTGGCAATAGTTGAGAGAATGGCGCGTTTTGTTGTGCCGGGATTTTGGGTAGCGACTTGAAATTGGAACACGTCCTGAGGCGGATTCCAGGCAATCCCGAGAATTTTGAGATGTTCATCGTTCTGGAGAACTTTGGGGCTCGCGAGGCCATGATCGGAGGGATCGAGGTCGGCGATGAGCTCCGGACAATTACTTGCCCATTTTCGGAGACGAAAACAACCTTTGGCCAATAGTGCATTTACTTGATCCCGGGTTTGACGCGCGAGAACTTTGTCGTCGGCGCCGAAAACACAGTCATCGACGTATGTTTCTTCGAGTAGGACGGGAACCGCGAGAGAGAATTGCGATCCCTCGTCGGCGGCGAGCTGCTCTACGGAACGAATGGCTGCAAAGGGAGCATAGGCACCGCCATACGTGACGGTTAGCATCCGATATTCTTCGACGGGATCCGAAGGAGAGCGACGCCATAAAATGCGCTGATAATCTGTGTCGCAAGGGTCAACACGGATTTGCCGATACATTTTCGCTATGTCAGCGGTAAAAACATATCGGTACTGCCTCCATCGGAGGATCACGACGACGAGATCACGCTGGAGTTTTGGCCCGATCAGGAGGTGATCGTTTAAGGAGGTGCCATTTGTGGTTCGCGCGGAGGCGTTGAATACAACGCGGAGACGCGTTGTTTTGCTGGTGGCTCGTACTACGGCGTGATGCGGAATGTAGTATCGTTTAGTGACGTCGACGACGAGATCTTCCGGGGGGATCTTGGCCATGTGGCCGAGCCTTTCGTACTCGTCCAGGAATTCGCGATATTCGGAAGCGGTGGTCGGCTCACGTTCAAGACGGTGTTCTACGCGCCTGAGACTCGAAAGGGCGGCGAAGCGGGATTCGCCTAACTGAGGGAGGCCGCGTTTGAATGGTAGCCTGACAACGTACCGTCCTTCAGGCGTGCGAGTGTGCGTGGTTGCGAAATGTTCCTCACATTGGAGTTCCTCGGGACTCATGTGAGCTTTCCGGGGAATGTCTTCGACCTCCCAAAAGCGACGAAGGTCGGATTCGAGGTCATCGAAAACGGTTCCGTGATGGATTTGCACGGATTCACGGGGAGAGGAAGGAGGGGAAGCCACGGGACCGGAGAGTATCCACCCGAGCGTGGTATTCTGAGCAATCGGCTCATTTTCGGCACCTTTCCGAACTCCCTCCAAGAGTAAGAAACCGAATAGATTGGCACCGATAATTAAATCGACCGGGTCGAGATTCATGGGTTCGCTATCGGCGAGCTTGAGTCCTGTGATGTGCTTCCATAAACACATGGAGTTGACACGGCTCGGCTTATACCGAGTGAGCGATTTCATGATGAGCGCGGTTGTCGAATAGGCGGGCCCATCGCACGACGTGGGAGTTAATGTGATTGTAACAGCGTGGCGTATGATGGATTTGGTATCGCCAATGCCCGTGACGCATACGGAGCGTGAGATCTTCGGTAATCTCAGGCATTGGGCGATCGACTCCGTAATCAAGGTAGCAGCAGACCCTTGGTCGAGAAGGGCTCGAATCGTGATCGCACGACCGTCCGATGAATGCACGCGAACGCGCGCGGTGGCGAGTAGAATTTGCGAATTCGGCGACACGGTTTGCGAGACTGTATGTGACGCGACTTCACTTTCGATTTTTTCGATTGCCGCTACCGTGATTGCGGATTCTGCTGGTTCGGTTTCATTGTTTTTGACGGACGCATCGAGATGCAACAGAGTGTGGTGTCGCTTACTGCATTGCTTGCAGCTGCGGGAGCTTGTACAATCTTTGACCGGATGCTTTGCGCTGAGGCAATTGAAGCAACGCTTTACTTTTCGGATGAAATCGGCACGTTGAGCCGGTGTTTGATTCAGAAAGGTGGAACATTGGTACAACAGGTGACTTGTTTTGCACAGAGGACAAGATAATGTCGCGGTCGACGCCGCGTGTGATGCGAGAACTTTATTTTTCGGTTTAGAAGACTCCGCGACCTTGGGAGTCACGGGCACGATAGCCTCTAGCGCGCGAACTTGCGATTCGAGAAATTGATCGAGTTCCGTGTATTTAGGATACTCTCCCGTATCCCCGAGCTTGAGTTCCCATGCCTTTCTCGAGAATTTACCAAGTTTTTGCGCAACGAGAAATACTAATACGTCATCCCAATGTTCCACCGGACGCCCTAAATTTTGTAAAGCTTGTATCGCAGCGTTCGTTTGATCGCGGAGGTTCCGAAGGTCTTTGGAAGTTTCGGAGACCAGCGCCAGCAGCTGGAGCAGCGTTTGTAAATGCCCGGTAATTAGACGACGCTTATTGTCGTACCGCGATTGCAGGATGTCCCACGCGACCACAAAATTTGCTTCGGTAATCGCGAGATGAGTCAACACGTTACTTGCGTCCCCTTTTACACACGAGCAAAGATAGTGCATGCGGTCGACATTAGAAATGGTGGCATCGTTACGAACCAAAGAGGTGAAGCGATCTCGAAAACTTTCCCATTTGTCAAAGCTGCCGTCGAACGTCGGTAAGTTGATCCGTGGCAAGTGAGAGGACGGACGGAATGAGTCAGCCAGACCGCTTACGTTGATCGTTGAGTGGTGGGGTGGCTGGGGTTCAAAGGTGGCCAGCACCTCTGCCATGAAGTCCGCAGCCTCGTTGTAGACATCTTCGCAATTGACGAACAGATGGTTTTGAAAGTACGAGTGAGAGGCTTTCAATTTATCGTCGGCATAGAGAACGAGTTTTCCATCGAGCTCCTGACATTTAGCGAATGTGTCTTTGAGACCGGCGAGTCGCTGTCGAGTTACGGCTTGCGTCATCTTCGCTTGCCCGAGTTTCTTATAGTTGGCCAGCGCTCTCGATATTTGCCCCATGAGCTGAGTTTGCAAAGCGAGAAGTTCATCGCACGATGACATGGTGATTGGAATACACAACAGTTTACAGAGCGGGAAAGTCGCTAAGTTTCGTTCTCCTTGACGTCGATCCGGCTCGAAGGACCAAAATGTTTGTTGTGATGACACCACGGACGCTGTGTTTCAACCTTGGCGGAAGGTTCGATCGTCAAGGCAAAGGTCACTTTTGAAATTAACGACTTCGTTAGTTAGCTCAACAGATAATTTATTCTAATTAGGCGGAGGCGAGCGATACTGGACGCTGATGTGAGGCGTGCGAGTCGTCGTCGGCTGGTGGAGGCGCGCACTGCACCGTTAAAGACGGATTCGTTCGACACTGAAACGAGCACGGGCGTTCGTGACTCAACGCTAACGGGCGCTTCGTGGTTTCTGGAGCTCTGCTGAACGGGCTCGCGCGTTGAAAATAGGCATGTCCGTTTAATTTGCGCTACGCGGTTGCAACTCCGGATGCAGACAGTTTTTTCACACAGGGTGTAGGCGGTAGGCTGTCTCAACGATTACGATTATCAACTCGATCGGATTGCGTACGAATAGAAAGTAGTTGACCGGCACGAATTCGAAGCGTTTCGTGTGGTAGCTAATTGCCGACTCGCTTTCGAGAGCAACGCACATGTCGATCGTCGGTGATCGCGCAAACTTGACTGTTTCGGTGGGAGGGGAATTCGCACGTGTAACGACGGGCCATGCGGTCCAATAACGAGAGGGCTTATCGCGACGCGACGGTGCTCGCTGATTCCGGAACAAGAGGACATACCGGGAAATTGGAATAAAGGTATGATTAGTCCAATACATAAAAGAGGAGAGAGAAACGACCCAAAAAATTACCGAGGAGTTACTTTAATGAATGCGGCGTACAAAATATATGCAAGTATCTTAAATGCGAGGTTGGAGAAAGAGGTGGAGTCTAAGTTAAGGGAAGGGCAATTCGGGTTTAGAAGGAACAGAGGAACGATGGATGCAGTATACACGGTAAATTATGTAGCGAATAAGGAGCTGAGTAAGAAAGGTGGAAAGGTTTTTGCATTTTTTGTGGACCTTAAGGCAGCTTTCGATAAAGTGGATAGAAGGAAATTGAATAAAATAATGAGAAAGATAGGAATTGAAGATAACTTGAGACGAAGAATAATGGAAACATACAAAGAAACGAAAAACGTAGTGAAGATAAGAGGAATTTTGGACAGAAAAGGGACTAAGACAAGGATGCCTGTTGAGCCTGAACCTATTCAATTTATACATCATGGATTTAGAAGAAGGAATGGAAAAAGGGCAAACAGAAGGCCTTGTGATAGGGAAAGAAAAATTCTGGACAATATCATACGCAGATGACGTAGTGTTAATGGCGACGAGAGAGGCGGAATTGAAGGAAATAATGAAAAGGTTCAAAAGGTATTTGGAAGGGAAAGGTTTGAGTTTGAGACCAGAGAAATAAAATAATAGTGTTCGAGAAAGCGAGGGGAAGAAGGAAAAAAAGGGAATGAAAATGGGGAGAGGAAGAAATAGAGGAGGTCAAAGAAATAAAGTATCTGGGATATATACTATAGAAAAATGGGGGAACGAAGAATCATATAAAAAATAGGATGAAGAAGGCTACAATAGCGATGAAGAGGACATGGAGCATAGGAGAGAGAATATTTAAAGAAGATTTTAGAAGAAGAATAAAAATGTTCGAGGCACTGGTAGAAAGCGTGGCATTATACGGAGCTGAAACATGGTGGTGGCTATACGAAAGCAGATTAGATGTAATAAAAAGAAAGTATGTTAAGGGGGTATTCTAGTGTAAAAGGCGCTTTTTTCGGGATTTTTTTACAAGAAACCAGTGAAAATTGTTAATATCAGCTTTTTATGTATATGTTTTACTATCTTTAGAGAACACAAAAAATATTTTTTGAAGCTAAATTAATAAATATAAATATTAATTATACCCTATCGAATACATGGCAAAAAAAAAACGGTACACATGATTGCGCCTATTCTGGTTGTCTGAAACAAAAAATCCAAAAAGATTCTTAATTAGTATGAGTTTGACTATAGCAGGAACTAAAATAAAATTTTTAAATTGAAAATTAAAAAAATGGCGGCACTTTGAAAATTTAGTATGAATTTTTTTATCTTTCGAAGGTTGTCAAAATCGTAAAAAAATTTTTTTTTACTTAATTTTAGTTCCGGCTATAGCGGCACATCTGCTGAGGATGTACGCAAAAGCCGGACTTGATCGGTCAAATAGATCTTGAGATATCGTGTGTACCAGTTCAAAAAACATGGTTTTGAGAAAAACGCGTTTAAAGTTTTGCGCACCGTTTATGAAGGATCTCTACTTACGAAGATTAATCTGACAGTCCAGGACCATACTCTCTGAATATTGATCCGAGAGAGTAGATGTTTTCTCAGAAAGGTTAAGTAGAAACCGTTAGGCCCCTCTTTCAAACTGAAAACCTACGAGACCTGTCGAGACAAGCTATTGCTCGTCTCCCGCTGCGTTCGGCACTGCGCGCTGTAAGCCGCTCCTTTTAAACCGCTACAACTTCGTCAATTTTATGAATTTCACCAAATCCCTTTACAGACATATTTTTCATAACATATACTTTGAGAAAAAATAAAAAAATTTTTTTCAATTTTTTGAAATTTTTACACTAGAATACCCCCTTAAATGGATTTTAGGATTGGATAGAAGAACCCCGAATTATATAATATCAGAAGGAGCCAAAATAAAAGAGATAAAAATGAGGGCAATAAGGAGAACTGTGAGGTATGAGGAGAAGGCGAGACAGTCAGAGAAGAAAATAGTTCAAGCATGTATAAAGGATCTAGAGAGGAGCAGACCAAGGAAAGAAGAAAGTAATTAGGAAAAAAAGAGAAGAGAACTGATAGAGATGGCAGGAATGGAAAAAGAGCAGCTGAGGAGAGAAATGGAGGCAGGGGACTGGGAGGCGGCGGAAAATCTTGTAAAGAGAATAGAGGAAAAGGAGAAGGAGGAGAGACAGATAAAGATAAACGAGTCAAGATACAATAGTAACTATAAAGAGATTTTAACAGAGGAGTTACCAAAGTATTTACTAGAAAAAAAGAAGAAAAAGGATAGAATGGTGATAGCCAAATACAAATGCGGGAGTGAGGTGAAAGGCAGCGAACATTGGAAAAAGGAAAAGGATAGAAGATGCAGAATATGCCAAAAAGAAGAGGAGAACATAGAACATATACTAAAAGAATGTGAAGCGACAAAAAACGAGATACAGTTAAAAGAATTTTTAGGAGAGGAAGGAAAAAGACTAGAAGTAATGAAATGGATAGGAAAGGTTAGAAAAGAGGCGAAAAAAAGGGAGGGGATGGAGGGAAAAGAGTAGGAAGAGAAATTTAAGGACAGTTAGAATGTTGAATTAGTTTTGGAGTTAGTTAGGATGATCTAGGTGATATATAATACATATGTATGTAAATGAGAAAGTTGTATGTGTGTAAATTATATTATGCGTTTGTAAATTTATGTAAGGGTTAACGGAAGTCATCCTAAGCCGCAAGGCAAGGATTAAATAAAATTATTATTATATTACTGGAGTAATAAATTCTATTCTATAATTAGATCATATTTATACATATAAATAAATACAAATCAAGGAAGTGAATAAGATCGTTAAGAACCATATGCCAGTATGCTAAAAATTATTTTTAAGGGGATCCTGCAGTGACAGGCAAACTTCCTCGATATCGATAATGTCAACCTTTCTAATTTTGTTTTTCCTATATCTGTCTTTGTCTAACAAAATGACATCTGTCCTTTTTTCAATTGCTCGCCATCTCTCGCAAGATCCGGCAACTACTGTTGCTGCTTTTCTTGTCATTCTGCATCCGTATTTGCATTACCAGAGAGAAACCTGAGAAAGGCCATCCTGGCATTTTTCGTCAATTTTTCTGTGTCGCATTTTCCGACGCGCCGCCTGAGAAAGTGCGCATCAACTACGTCGTTTCGCTCGGTAACCGCACACAGTTTGCGTCCGTGTTAATGGTTCGTGTCCGAACTAGCCAGTTAGAAGGGATATGCTGCGGCCCCGGCGCACAGTGGAGCCGTTTGCGCGAATCGCGGAAAAAATTATGTTACTTGTGAAATATGCAATGAATGATCATAGAACCTTTCAATGTTGACTTATAAAAATTGCAAAAGTGTATATTTATTAAAAATTAATGATAGGAACAAGTATTTGATTGAAATTAAATAAAAATTCAATTTACATTTAATTTACGTATAAGAGCAAAGTAATTCTTGCGTCTCATCGCTTAAGTCTAAATTTTTTTTATGTGGTTTACTTCTTAAACTAGTTATTAACGGATCGGATGACACGAGCATCATATGCATAACATCTTCATTTGTAAACAGACGGCTACATTTTCTACTATGATTAAGTAGTCGATATCGTTTATAGTCCTTATTTCTTGTCTCTTGAGCTTCTTCCGATAATGTCCCAAACAGGTAACGCTGCATTTTCCGAGGCATTTTCTACAATTTCCTTACCGTGAAGAAGAATTTTATGAACGGTAATTGGCATAAAGTACCAAGAATATTTTTCAATAAATATTTCCGCTGCCTTGTACGCATAAGAACCGAATTTTTCTGAATTTATTTCTTCACCACAATTAATCGTTTGTAATATTGTGGAAAATCTTCTGATCAATTCCTCGTCAACTCCAGTTATTTCTGCTGTGATTTTTGGATCAGCAAAAAAATCGTCGAGAAGTATTTCCGTCATTAGATGATCCGGAACCTTGTTTAACGATGTCTACCCTCAGTCCAAGTTTATTATAAAAAGCGTCTTGTATTCTTTTTTTTGTTTCTTCTTTTTGAACGCGTGTTTCTGGCGTTGTTGACCACTTATTCTTGAAAGACAAATTGTAGGCAATATGTAATATACATTCCATGAATTTGATTTGTGCGTGCAAGGGTGACATTCCTAATTTGAGTGCTTCTTTTCTTTGTTAGACCTTTTATTAATTTCTGTTAAGTTGTTCATTTGAGATGGTTTGGAACCGCAAATGAAGCACGAAGCTGATGAAGGCGTGTGGATTACAGCTTGAGCTACCTTACTGTCTATCATCGTAAATATCATTTGATGATTTATTTTGAATGTGGTTCCGAACTTTTCTATTTCTGTTTCTCGTAATTGAGCAATTTCGTCATCCATACGTTGCTTTTCACTTTTTATTTTTTCAGCAGTTTCTTTTGTGTATTCAAATTGTATTGCTCTACAATATCTCGTTGAAGAAGGTCGATCATTATTCCAAATAATAATATTTGGTAATTATGCAGTAATAGGGACCACCCTCCGATGACCTTGACCTTGACATATGTTGTCAAGGTCACCCTCCTGAGTGACCTTCGGAAGGTTTTAGCCGTCGCTCGTTATTCGTTAAAAAGTTATTAACAAAAAAAGTTTCAAAAATATAGCAGCTATTTTGAGTATTGGAAGGCATAAATGACTAATATATATGTCGAAATAGTTCACGCATACACTTTTCACGCGAACCGAGGTTTACGCACACCTCCCCCTGCTTTCGGGGGAGGTGCGGTAGTCCCGAAATAGTTCACGCATACACTTTTCACGCGAACCGAGGTTCACGCACCCCCTCCCCCTGCTTTCGGGGGAGGTGCGGTAGTCCCGAAATAGTTCACGCATACACTTTTCACGCGAACCGAGGTTCACGCACACCCCCCCCTGCTTTCGGGGGAGGTGCGGTAGCCCCGAAATAGTTCACGCATACACTTTTCACGCGAATCGAGGTTCACGCACAGCCCCCCCTGCTTTCGGGCCGGCCCGAAAGCAGGGGGGGTGTGCGTGAACCTCGGTTCGCGTGAAAAGTGTATGCGTGAACTATTTCGGGGCTACCGCACCTCCCCCGAAAGCAGGAGGGGGTGTGCGTGAACCTCGGTTCGCGTGGAAAGTGTATGCGTGAACTTTTCATGCGTGGAAAGTTAATATGCGAGATGCCACATGGGTTAGATGACGCGCTTTAAAAGTATTCAACTGTTTAAAGCGCGTCATCTAACCCATGTAAGTATTCTCTGCTTTAACAAAAAGACTTCAATTTATCAACAATTTACTACTTTAAATGTTGTGTTTTGGTAAAGCAGCGACTTTCTCGCGAAATAAAGTATTCTCTGCTTTAAAGAAAAACGTAATATTAGTCGTTTATGCCTTCCAATACTCAAAATAGCTGCTATATTTTCGAAACTTTTTTTGTTAATAACTTTTTAACGAATAACGAGCGACGGCTAAAACCTTCCGAAGGTCACTCAGGAGGGTGACCTTGATAACATATGTCAAGGTCAAGGTCATCGGAGGGTGGTCCCTATTACTGCATAATTACCTAATATTTTTATCGTAAAATGAAGTAAGACGTAAGGGCACCATCTGTGACTATAAGTTAGTGCCAATTGTTATAAAAGACTTTTGCAGCAACAATGCACTCGAAACAACAATTATCCGTTGCGTTCCTTTCTCCTTTCAAGACATGAAAAGCTTTTCCATCTCCTATCAAGAATTAGTCACAGATGATGCCCTTACGTCTTACTTCATTTTACGATAAAAATATTATTATTTGGAATAATGATCGACCTTCTTCAACGAGATATTGCAGAGCAATACAATTTGAATACACAAAAGAAACTGCTGAAAAAATAAAAAGTGAAAAGCAACGTATGGATGACAAAATTGCTCAATTACGAGAAACAGAAATAGAAAAGTTCGGAACCACATTCAAAATAAATCATCAAATGATATTTACGATGATAGACGGTAAGGTAGCTCAAGCTGTAACCCACACGCCTTCATCATCTTTGTGCTTCATTTGCGGTTCCAAACCATCTCAAATGAACAACTTAACAGAAATTAATAAAAGGTCTAACAAAGAAAAGAAGCACTCAAATTAGGAATGTCACCCTTGCACGCACGAATCAAATTCATGGAATGTATATTACATATTGCCTACAATTTGTCTTTCAAGAATAAGTGGTCAACAACGCCAGAAACACGCGTTCAAAAAAAAGAAACAAAAAAAAGAATACAAGACGCTTTTTATAATAAACTTGGACTGAGGGTAGACATCGTTAAACAAGGTTCCGGATCATCTAATGACGGAAATACTTCTCGACGATTTTTTGCTGATCCAAAAATCACAGCAGAAATAACTGAAGTTGACGAGGAATTGATCAGAAGATTTTCCACAATATTACAGACGATTAATTGTGGTGAAGAAATAAATTCAGAAAAATTCGGTTCTTATGCGTACAAGGCAGCGGAAATATTTATTGAAAAATATTCTTGGTACTTTATGCCAATTACCGTTCATAAAATTCTTCTTCACGGTAAGGAAATTGTAGAAAATGCCTCGGAAAATGCAGCGTTACCTGTTGGGACATTATCGGAAGAAGCTCAAAGAGGCAAGAAATAAGGACTATATAAACGATATCGACTACTTAATCATAGTAGAAAATGTAGCCGTCTGTTTACAAATGAAGATGTTATGCATATGATGCTCGTGTCATCCGATCCGTTAATAACTAGTTTAAGAAGTAAACCACATAAAAAAAATTTAGACTTAAGCGATGAGACGCAAGAATTACTTTGCTCTTATACGTAAATTAAATGTAAATTGAATTTTTATTTAATTTCAATCAAATACTTGTTCCTATCATTAATTTTTAATAAATATACACTTTTGCAATTTTTATAAGTCAACATTGAAAGGTTCTATGATCATTCATTGCATATTTCACAAGTAACATAATTTTTTCCGCGATTCGCGCAAACGGCTCCACTGTGCGCCGGGGCCGCAGCATATCCCTTCTAACTGGCTAGTTCGGACACGAACCATTAACACGGACGCAAACTGTGTGCGGTTACCGAGCGAAACGACGTAGTTGATGCGCACTTTCTCAGGCGGCGCGTCGGAAAATGCGACACAGAAAAATTGACGAAAAATGCCGGGATGGCCTCTTTCAGGTTTTTCTCTGGCATTACTAAAATAATTTTTAGATGGATTTTTTTTTGTACACATTGAATCTTACTTCTACTTACACGATATTATTCCTACATGTTTTCTCAAATGTGGATGATAAACATTATGTATGTATAAACTGCA